>NC_072461.1:7352997-7405497 GCF_027596085.1 Anoplopoma fimbria
AACTCCAAGGAATCAAGTTTTAAACTGAGACAAGACGTCGCTGATGAGTAAGTACATCCTGAACCAGTGATAAGTGGTACTAGAAAATTAAAAAGAGGTGTCAGAAGAATAAGCACTGTGGTCAAGGATGGACAGCTGGACTGAACCTGTATTTCAGAAACTGCTGGTGAACACGCCCAGAACAGTTCTTGCAGGTTCTAAAAATCAGACTGGACATTTTGGGTACTTATTAAATTAATTATACACACTTCTTTCAAGGATCAAGTTTGGCAAATGCAAACAAAATGGGTCTGCAACTACAAAATCCAAAGTGTTAATCCAGGTAGGTTAAAAGGACAAGACATTCACTCTCTCACGCAGACTTTACCAGTGTGTTTTCCCCAGTAGCACTATTCCATAGTCGCATCCGGTCATCGGTTCCAGTGGTGAGGAGGTAGAGGCCATCGGCAGTAAAGCACAGGCCATTCACTCTGCCATTATGAGCTGTGTTCACTGGTGAGACATGGTATCATTTAAAGCATCAGTCACCAGGAAGATGAATTATGTGACTCTAGATCAATGTGTGCCTCCACAGTTCTTCAGTTTGTACTTCAAGACATTTTGGGCTAATCTGCACCTCAGCTCCTATTCTATGTATACTGTAAATCTGTGCAGCAATGTAATTAGGTAAATGCCATATCTTTGGGTTGCTAAAAGGACATCTTGGACAGTGATTGGCTGATTGATTTATTTGAGGGAGGGGAAATGTATGACATGATTAGGCACAACATCAGCATACATACAAAACCCCAATTTTTTACACCAAAAATAACACCTAGGAGGCCCTCTGACAATAACTTCTGTCCTGACGGATGTCAATGCCTGTTATTTCCTTCTCTAAATAAAGCCTGAAACATTCTGCCAAGAGCCCTGCCCACTGCATGAATGAGGAAAAAGACAGTAGAAAAAAGAGGGGAGAGGTAACAGTACCTGCCTCAGAGGCGGCTTTTGATTTATCTCCATTGTGCTGATCCAGAGTAAAGAGACAACCAGAGGCCCGACGCACATCCCACACTTTCACTTTGCTGTCTGCACTTAGAAGGAAAATGAAGGAATTCTTTTTTTTCCACACTCTCCTGGTTAATTAATAAAGTCCTATAAACATTTAAGTGTGATCATCCCACTAAATACAACACAGAGATTTATAGGTACAAACATTTACACCAGTGTTTGTTCTAAAAGGTCAGTTTTCTGTTGGGTACATGCTGCTCTATGATAGAATACCATACGCTTATCTGTGCCAGTTGTTTTCAAAATCACTTACAGTCCACGGGGACAGCGGCACACTGATCCCAATAGGTAAATTAGCAGGTTTAATGTAGCATAAAACAGGTGGGGACAGTATCTACCATATGCTATTCTGACAGGTCTACTAGAGTTCCACAGTGCTGCTATCTATCTGCTAGTGATGTAGTGGCATTATACTTGACTCAGGGCAACAATGTGGCCAGATGGGCAGGCACTGAGGTGACAAGAACTGCTGGGACACAGCATGTTGGGGATTGCCAGATACCTGACATTACTCTTTGATGTGCTGGCTCTGAGGGCAATCTAGGGGAGGCTTGTTCTCCATAGAAAGACCGGCAGTTCACTGTGCCTACCTGGCTGTGGCTAAGATGTGCTCGTATCTGGGCGACCACCGCACCGACAGGACCTCTGCTCTGTGACCTGAAGGGGGAAAGTTATCGTTTATCGGTGTGAGTTTAAAACAAAAAAAAACAGCAGGAAAAGTAAGTGTGTGTATTTGTTCTCTAGTTTACTAACCCTGAAGAACTTGAATCCGTGACCCGGACTTCAGGTCACACAGCTGGATTTTAGGGTCTTTGGTGCCAACTGAAGACACAGAGACAAAAAGACAGTTGATGGAGGAGATTCAAAAGACTGCCATTACTATTCTTTTTCATTTAAAACACTGAAAAGGGGGAATTATAAGGTAACTTTAAAACGGAAGACTCTATTGAATCATTGCTTAATATCTTACTTATCAATACGGTCAAAGTTTAAAGATTGTGATAAATGTGTGTGTATAAACTGCTACAATGTGTGTATAAGGCGGAGGTGTTTTAAAAGGGTAAAACTGGGAGTACCAGATTCTCACAGATAAGGTGTGGCTAAAATAAAAACTCACTGATACGAACTTCTGATAAACATGAGCTAACACACCCATCTACACGTGGGAGGAGTGCCGAGCTAGTAGGTGAAATTTAACATAACAGAGAGGATGATTGGGATGTCATTCAAGGCTAAATAGCCAAAACAGCTACTGGTGCTTTTTTAGAAACGTATTCCTTTAAAATGTCTGTTAGGTAAGATAGAAAACTTCAGAGATGTCTGCAACTAGTTTGACAAGCATTTGCGACATCCCTTAGAGGGAAGGAAAAATTAAAGCGGAAATAAAAAAAAAATAAAAAACCAGTCACTGCGAATGTCTCAGGTTTAAAAAAGGTGTGCCAAAGAAACTGTGTGTGTGTGTGTGTGTGTGTGTGTGTGTGTGTGTGTGTGTGTGTGTGTGTGTGTGTGTGTGTGTGTGTGTGTGTGTGTGTGTGTGTGTGTGTGTGTACACTCATTAATGAACACATACTCAGCAGTTACGAAAAACCTGTTGGTCCTGCTTGGCGACGTGGTGAGGTGGCAACTAGACATTTTTTTGCCCAAGAAATCTTTTTTTCTGGACGGGAATCAACGTGTTTCTGACCAACTTATGTCCCCTCCAGGTAGATGTCACTTTATAACCTCGGGTGAAAACTTGGGGTACGAGGTAAGGAGGGGGGGGAGCATGCAGTACTTTGATTTGAGAGACAAACTGATGAATAATGAGGCTATTGGCTTAAGTTCAATGCTTCTTAGCTTACAATCACAGAAATGCCAACAGGTACCCCATGAATGTCATGACTTCTTCACATTTGAGATCAGCAAAAGCTGTGGCTGCATGTCACAAACCTGCGATGAGACTGTGCTTCCTGGCGATGGGGGACAGGTGGTGGCTGTAGATATTTCCCTCAAACTCAAAGACTTCAGCAGGCTGAAGGATGACAAAGTGAGAGAAAGAGAAGGTGAGCTTTCTGTGTGTTTAGTGCTCTGTATACTAAAAGAGAATCTTAATTTCATGATAAAATATACGGCCATGACCTACACATAAAGCCCTGGTCTCAAAGTTTAACTATACTATAAATTCACCACAGTGCTGTAAAGAAATTCAGAGAAAGGATAAGGTAAAAATAAAAGAGAGGGAGGGTACCACGGCTCAGAGGGCAGCTCATCCGAGCAGCAGCGGCGGTTACAATGCAAATTCTTCAGCAAATATAAAAAGCCTCTCTGTGCCCCGTCTGTCAGTGTGTGCCAGCGCTGGCCAATAGGCGCGCGCACACACACACACACACGCACACACAGACACACAGACACAGATACACAGAGGAGGCTCTGTTTGCATAAAAATACCACACATACACATTGACTATGTGCACACCGATGCTACGCATACACTAATGTGCAAATACACAACCACAATAAATAATTTAATAGTCATGAATGTGTGTGTGTGTGTGTGTGTGTGTGTGTGTGTGTGTGTGTGTGTGTGTGTGTGTGTGTGTGTGTGTGTGTGGGACGCAGAAACCCACAGAGTAATACGAATGAAAGGTCAGTGGTTCTTTTCTGTCCCTTCCCTGACCTTTGGAGGTAACCGTGGTGCCAGTGTAACTCTAGCACCGCTCAGGGCCTGCCATATGGGACAATGTGGCACAGAAAGGTAGAAAGCGTGAAGCAGAAAATAAGAAAAGTGCAGGGAGGAGATAGTGAAAGGAGCAAAAAAGAGAGAAAGGGGGGTGGAGATGTAGGAAAACAAATGTGACCTAGTTACTAAATAAACTAATCTCGAATATGCACTGAGTTAGCAGTTCATTGGAGACATTCATATAAGCTTATATGTTGATTCAGGTCTATTATTAGTTTATACAGCTGATATTGAAAGGTGTGAACTAATTGTGCAGGTGCACCTTATAAACTAGTAACCCAACCTATATAACATTTTACATGGAGTTACTGAGACAATGGAGGACATTCCTTACCTTCAGTGTCTCAGTGTCCCAGACTTTCATTGTCTTGTCAAAGGAACTGGAGACAAACATGCCTGTGTCATAAGGATACCACTGGACGGTCTCTACACTGAACTTGTGGACATGCCGATTCGACCTAAAATTTTAAAAAAGAATCATAAAATGTGACCAGATTAATATTAAACTTCATAGAAGGAGACCCACCCTCACCCTTACCCACTAATTATGCTCAAAACCCCAAAATACAATAGTGTACCAACACATTAAAGTAGTGTAAATTAATACGACCCGTGCAGACAACAAAGCTATACTCACATTGCAAACTATAATAGGCCATTCACCTCTAGCCTTGTAAAGCCATGTAGGTGCATTCTTTCATGACAGGTGTTTAACAGAACAACAGAAAATACATTCTGATATCACAGATCAGCCTGAGGTCACATTGGCACAAATAAGATCTTAATCAGAATCAGAGAGTACAAAATAAGATTTAGTAGAATGAACATGGCATAAAGATAACTCAATGCAGTGCTACCCTCCAGTGGACAGAATCAGAAAATGGCGTAACGCTCACCTGCCTACTGTGCAAACTGCCTTGCAGGTGTACTGTAGGTTCCCACTGTAGTTCTCAAGGTCATAGATGACGATCACTCCATCTGCTCCACCAGACAGCATGCTAGACAACGATAAGGTGGAATTCAAAGACAGCATTGCTTCCTCCAACACAGCTGCCACATTTCTTTCTACCAAAGTATGAGTGCCAGTAGTTCTCTATGAAAACTTTAGGTATGTTTATTACCCACAGCTGAGCTTTTCAAATCTGATTTCCCTATTCTTTGTGTAGACAAAAACTAAATGTCATTCACCCCCACTGCACTGGCATCAACAACTTTTGTCCAGGATAAACCTACAACAGTCATTTCACAAATGTTTCTGTTAAAAGTATAACAGTTATAGGAGATGTTTGCGAGTCATAGTAAATTCCGACTAGGTTTGTAACAGTATGAGATTTACACAATTCAATACCCATTTTAGAAAATGTCAGTTTTTGTTAATATTAGTATTATAACTAATATTGTTAATATTATTGTTGAAGTCATTATTAAAATAATAATAATCAGTTACAATGACCCTTAAAAGAATGAGGAAAGAATTATAATAATAAACTGAATTATAAATTAGATTTATTTTTAAATTGTCACTCTAATATGTTATATAACTGAAGCATGTTAGTTTACATGTAAGCACCACTATAGCATGTAAAAGGAACTACTTAATGAAATATTACATCAGATGTGAGCTTTTCAAATAATGTCTTATGGATTAATAACATTAATAACATATACTGTAGATGCCCAACAGCGCAGCCAGGATGCTTCTGTCTGTACATTTAACTAACTCTCTCTCTCTCTCACACACACACTCTCACACTCACACTCACACACACACACAGTTTCTTACAATACAATAGTTTAAGCAAATTTACGCTGTATGATTACCGTCAATTTTGGTATTGCGGTATACTATGATACTGGTTAACCGTTACAACCCTAATTAGGACGAAGGGGACTTACTATCTGCCTTCTATTACTTCAATGTCTATGGTGTTGATGCCATTTCCATGGATTCTGTCCACGTCCCTGTCAGGATTCAACGTGAGACTCAGGACCCTTGGAAGATAAAGAAAGAAGAAGAGTGATGAGTCACTGGACAATCCATTAATTCAGATCAGACATTAAAGCCTGAGTGCATTGCTGAAATAAGGTAATGGTAGAAAAGAGACAGCAAAAAGATGACGCATGCATTGTCGATTAGACAAAATAACCAGATTCAGAATCAGACACACACATACAAGGAATTTATCTAGCTGCTCTATTGGTGCGTAACAGTAAAAACTGTTTATTAGACTAATCAGTAAGCCAATCCTTAGAAAATTAACTGTTGACAAATTCTGACAATCCCAAGGGGAATTTATTAAATGTGACTTTTATAAACATTAGCTGGTACAAGTTTCTCAAATCTTAATACATGTCAACTTTTCTCCTTCTTTATTTTCTGTCATTGTAAAGACTTAATATTACCATATTGAAATGTTAGGTTTAAGAGCTCCATGAGAAGGTATCTTAAGTATGAATATGGCCACTAGATAGCAGCCTTCGTTAATTTCCTCCTCTGGTTGAGATACTGGTATCCTCTCTCTCACCTTCTCGTTGACTCTGCACGTCTCAGCCGCAGAGGGTCATCCAGACCAGCCTGCCTCGCTGTCAGAAACCCCAACATTACTTCAACTTATAACCGACTTTAATATTTAAAGCTTTGCTACGGTTAGCTATCGTTAACCTAGCTGAAAGGCTAGCATGTTAACGACACGGAAGTACGTTTTTAAGCCAAACTAAAAAAATGTTGCGCGCCCAACAAGTCATGTTTGTATCCAGAGCTCCGTAATTATTAAATACGACATTTCAATCAAATGAGGGTGCTATGCATTGTTAATTTATTGCTTCTTTCCCGTTCGTTCAACTAGCTTCGCGGCAGCTAAACACAATGGGCCGCCATGTTGTGACGTCATAGCTTTTCAATGACACACGCGGTGATTGGCTGGTCAAGAATAGCCGTCCAATCAGAAAACGGTTTATTCATTCTCCACCGCAGCCCAGGAGAGCTTTCATAAACAACCCCGGTGAGAGGGCACACGGCTAGCAGGGGACACGAAATACACCCCGGAGACCTGCCGGGTCATTCTGTGAAGATGAGCAGGATTGCTGCAGCTCTACGCCGTACGTTTGGAATAGCACGCGAGCATGTTGGGACAGATACTTTGGGGAATAAATATTACATAATCCCAGAGCAGAAGACATGGACAGGTAAATCTAGCCTCGTTGTGCTAACATTGTCGAACCGTGAATTCATTTAAGTTACTATAGTTATCCCTGCAGAGGAATAAGGATCAAAGCAGTGATAAAGCCTAATTTAGCCTTTTTCTGTCCAAGACCCTGGTTGTTTTCACCATGACAAGCTTAGCGATTTTAACAGAGTGTTTTGTATAGCTCTCTACTGTACTATGACTATAACATATTGATAGTAGCGATGTTTTTTGTATTGTGCATGTGCCACAACTCTCTTTATAAAATGTGTTGCCGTGGATATGACTTTACCTTTACCCTTTCACCCTTGTTGTATAACACGCTCGCCACTAGATGGAGCCACCACCTAAATTAGAACATTCCCTTTATAGTGTTTTAATAAGGTTTTGTTGGTCTACATTTAATGCAGCTCATTGCAGTTAATATGTCACTAATGTTGGGGGGTAAAATGATGGCTGCTCCACCGTCACTGGCCCTTCAAACAGGAAAGAGTCGTCCACAGTCGCATGCGTGATGATTACTCGTCTGTAATGAGGATTTAGAAGGAGGTCATATATCCCTAGTGAGACATGGCATTGCTACAGTACATCATGCTCAAGCCAAGCAGTAGAACTGTGTCATCGGGCTAATCCATGCCGGGATCCCGGTGGTGTCCTTCACACCGTCTCTGACCGCGAGAAGGCCAAGGACACGTTCGATGGCCTTGTGGACTCAACATCCAGGGCTTACTGTGCCTATTTCTTCCGGTTGTCCTATCTTACTCACAGAGTATCTTGTGTCTAGGATGGGAAGATGGAGAGGTGATGGCCATTATAATGACTCACCTCGGCAAATCTTAATTAGAGAATCACAGATCAAGGGTGTTTACATGAAGAAACTGACATATTACCTGCACACTACAAACACTGACTGTTGCTTTTTCCAAATTACAACAAAATGACTTCTTTGAAATTACCAGTGACTGTGTGTATGAAATCCACACCTGCACATGAATTGTCTGAGGGGGAACAAAGTGATGCACTAAATGTCCGCAAATACTGTTTTTCTTAGTTTAACTCATTAGCAGATCTTAGGCTAATCCCACTTCTCCCTCTTTTTACCACCTGAGATGGTCAGCAGGTGCCCTACCCAGACAATAGGAATCATGTCAGGGGTCACAGGTCAAAGAGCACAACCTTTTTTTGCACCAGACATAATGCTCTGTTAACCAGCCATGTTTGTCTCTGTCTTGTTAGTAACAGAGGGTTGTGCTTCATGATATTTACCAGAATGATAATGCCCGTGCAGAGCTCACTCCCATTCCAGACACTGTATTTGTCCAATATGGGAAAAACCCTACACTGCAGTAATCTGGGAATAATTGTATCCCAGCTACACATGCTTGTGTTTGTCTCCCTCTCTTGGTGCCACATTATACAACTTTGATAAAGCCTTTTTTTTTGACTAGCACTGTCTGAATAGATATCAGAGCCTATAGCGCAAACATTCAGTCGTACTTTTCTAAGAGGGTGCAAGCTGTTTTTTTCCTTTTGTTTTGCTGGAGAGAGACCGACCTCTGACAGGTTGCAAGCCTGGTTTTATCTCTGACTGAACTTGACTTTGTGCCTCACCTTTTCTCCACAGTTTGGTGGGGAAACTTGCGTCCACCTCGTATTTATAATTCATTACAAGGCTGCTCCTCCACCCTTGGCTGTCAGACTATTCAAATGAGACATCACAGAAGCCCATTTTCTAGCACGCTACAGGCTACCGCATTCACCGCCCCAATCACAGTGACTGACACAGTGGAGAGGCTAGTTGGCCTGGAGAAAAAAAATAAAAAAGGTTTCCAAACAAACACAATCGTAAATGCCAGACAGGCACCTACACGTACACACTCATATGCGTTCATAATAAACAAATAGAAATATATGGCGGACACATTCTCCCTCTTTTTTCTTTTATTCCTGCCACTCACCCCATCCAGCCTTGTGGAAATAAAGCAGATGCATTATTCAGTCCATATGTCTTGCTCAAGCGGGCTCTTTTTGATCTTAAACTGATAGGCCATGCGTGGGCTCAGGGCCTTAAGGCATGGACCGCAGGGCTTTCCACTGCAGCACATGAGTAGTGGTTGAAGTAGGTGAGGAATCTCTCTCTATCTCTCTCTCTTCTTCTATTCATTTGTCCATCCCTAGTGTTCAGTCAATCCCTCTCTACCTTTATCCATGCCTTGCTGATCCCATTTTCTACCTCTCAGTCTGTTTACTTTAGAAAACTGGGGCGTAAGCAATTCCGTGTGTGGCGGGCTATGTATGAGAGGACATTAAGAAAAATAAAAGCCAGCCTCAACCCCTTGCTTAATGCGACTCTGTCCCATATGATCTCAACAACTACGCAAATTTCTCCCTAGCTTGACCCCTTTGTTTTCTTCCAGTTAGTCCTTCGTTCCCTTGCCCCTTGCCATCATTGCTGCCTCTCGATATATATATTTTTTTCTTCCTCCTTTGAAGCCATTCCAGTGAAGATTTCTATTCACAACATTAGAGTATTTCAGCACTGTGGAGGGCTGGACCCAGCAGAGTGCTGTCTATTCCCCCTCTCCTCAGATGCTGCAGCACATCAAAATGAAAAAGGCCCGAGTCTGAAGTACACGCCTAGAGAGGCAGAATGTCTGTCTCTGTCTTTAGAAAAGGTCCAGCTAAAGGGGCCCACTGTGCGCTTCTTCCCCACAGAGAGAACCGTGCTATAGGCTGTGGGAGCTCCAGCGATTGTTGTCTATGGCAGGGCAACAAGAGAGAAAGCCACTGGCAATCTGGCCACTGGTCTTTAGAAGGTCTTTGCCTTGGTGTGTTGGCTCCATAGAGCTGAATAGAGAATCTATATTCTACTCTCTCCTTCTGTGTGCGTCTGTCCCCCAGGCCCGGCTCTGCCTCACACTGCATGGGGCGCCGTGTCATGCTGCCCGGATGAAAGCCCAGCATTCTGCGGATGGGCTCATTCGTCTTCAGCAGCGGGCCCCGCAGCTTTGACGCCTGCCTTCCCCTCCCTTTATTTAGGAAGAGAGGTGCACTGACATTATCGGCCGCTGCAGGCACATTTGAAAATAATTGCCTGTATGATTGCTATTTTTCTTACCTCTTTGAGGAGGTGTAGCCTTTGTCTTGGAATCAATGGCTGCTCAATACTGGACAGGGGAAAGGCAGTTTCCTTTCATGTCTCGGTGAAAAGGATGTATTTTTAGTGCTATTCATTTTGGCGGTGTGTGCCATGCAGTTTTAATCTATTGGTCCTCTCCACCGTGCGGAGAATGGAAGGGATTCAGAGGTTCTTCAGAGGTGCGCCACGCTGTTGCAGAGAAAAGATGCATTGACTTGTCGTCCTATCACTATCCCTCTCTCTTTGTCTATTATTTATTTGATTCCCCGGCTCTGTTCTATGAAGTGAAAAACTGAAAAGGCCTCAGTTCTGCTATTTCAGGATGGGTGACTGGGGATTGAGGGAGGAGGTGTGTGTGTGTGTGTGTGTGTGTGTGTGTGTGTGTGTGTGTGTGTGTGTGTGTGTGTGTGTGTGTGTGTGTGTGTGTGTGTGTGTGTGTGTGTGTGTGTGTGTGTGTGTGTGTGTGTGTGTGTGTCTGTCTGAGATTGTGTACATGTGTTTGTGTGGCATAACAACTACACACTGTGTGCGCGTGCCCATTTGTATATGTATTATATTTTCTTTTTTTAAAGAAGGGAAAAAAAAAATCCGCGATTGTGTGTTGTCTCTCCACTTCATGCCCAAACACACTTAGCACAACAACAGATGGCTGTGTGTCATCAGAGCGTTGATTCAAGCCGCATATTTCCATGGAAAGAGTCACAGCGGAGATAGACGAGGGTCCAAATGGCTGTTTATCCCGCCACAAGTCATCCCCAGGGTGTGATGAAGGAAGGTCTCTCCTACTGTAGGACATCCAGTCCGTGTCCACGATCAGCTTTGTCCAGAGCCGCCACAGTAAATCACGTTAATTGATCAGCAGCTTTGCAATGCATGGGGTTTAAATGAAGGTTGTTTAATCATTATAGGGGGAAACCAAGTGGGTTCAGCTCATCTTGCTTTATACTGTTTGCCAAGTGTGTATTTGTATGTGGAGGAGCATTATGGAGTGGCTTAACTACTTCATTAAAAAGGCATTTGAAAAGATAGATGCTGAAAATGAGAAACAGGCACATTTATTTCTTGTGATAGAGGAACACAAATGGGCCCAGCTCCAATATCTCTAGTTTAAGCATCTTGCAGGTCTATTTACAAACTGCATATCTACAGTAGTCCTGTATCTAGACGTCACCTGATCAATCCGATGCGCTTGATGACACAAACAGAAGGAAGACAACAAATTAATCAGATTCATTTTTTCATGTGGCGTGGATGTGATTCACTGTCCGGTGCATTCGTGTGTCTCTCTCGCTCTCTGGTCAGATGGCCGGCGAGATCTTTTGACACCTTGGGGCTCCTTGTCCGTCAGAAACTCAGCCAGAAAGACTGACAGACATACCGACCCCAAAGCAGACATCTCCCGGAGCCTGCCGCTGCTTATTCAATTCAGAATATTTTAATAAAGCAGACAGGCAGAGAGGAATAAGGCTAGGAGTAAGGGAGGAGAGATAAGGCCGAGGGAGATTCACAGAGGGTGGGGTATAGAAAGTGAGTGACAAAGAACAAGGGGGATGCTGACATACGGGGTGAAATTATAGAGTGGGGAAAGAATGGAGGGAGAGAAAGTGAAAGGAGGGTTTTTTCTGACAGAAAGAGGGTGAAATGAGTGGGTGGAACAGGCAGACAGATAGAGGGGGAGAGAGGGAAGGTGGAGGTAGGTTAATGGAGGAAGGGAGTGGGGGGACGGAAGGTGCAATGGAAGGAGAAGGAAGGGGGTCGGATGAGAGTGATGGAGGTGAATAGAAAGGGGTGGACAGCTTGGTGAACGGACATCACACGGATGGGCCTCAGAGGAGCCGGGGAGGAAGGGTGGTGGTGGTGGTTTGGGGGGGGGGGGGTCCACAACGCTCCACAGCCTCACAAAGGACGCTGACTTCCTGGCTCGCCACAGTCCTTTTTTTTTTTTTTTTTTTTTTTTTTATAACCCGTCGGGCAGGGAAGAGACTTCAAGAGGATGGGTGGTCTTAAGTGGAAGGGGGTAAAGTGTCCATTCCACCCTCCAGTGCGCCTGCGTTTAGTTAAAAGTAACCCACTGGGGAAATCAAGAGTATTCTTTTTCGGCGTGTTATTGCCTTTTTTTTATTTTTTATATGAATTATTCTCCTCTGTTCTGCCGTGAGTCGCTCAAACCTCAGCGGGATCGACAGCAACAGGGACAAGCTGGATGAGAAGAAAAAACCGAACAGCAGCAGCAGCAGGCCTACTTTACGCCTATAAGCTCCTCCTTTCACCAGAACTGATGCAAAACAACTACCGGCCTTTTCCCTCTAAAACCTCATCCCGCGTCACTAGGTTCAGGGTGATGGGTAACCATGGTTACAGGCCTCACACATCCCCTCCATTTTTATTTTCCAGGGGAAGAGATTGGAGGAAGAGAGAAACAGAGAGAGAGAGAGTCAGAGAGGGTGTCGGTATTGGTACCTGGTTGCCCTTGTATCACCGATGCTTATCGGATCACTCCATCTTCATAAAGCTGTCCATTACCATGCAGGTATCGGTCCCCAGTTCCTCTCCAGCAGACAGCTCAGCTGGAGAGGAATAAACTAGGCTCAAAGCGGGCTGATGGGCTCGCTGCTTCAAAACTGCTTTTTGTTTTCCGCCACAGTGTCGGCCCTAAAACTCGCTGTTTTTCCACCGCACGGTCGGGAAGACCAAGAAAGCTGCTCTATTGTCTGTTGAGAGGTAGAGCCGGATATTCTGTCCTCCTTGCAATCTGTTCAGAGACCAGTGAACGTGGTGTTTTTGTAGGATAGATGTCCGCGTTGATGACTAGGAGGTCGTATAGGTCCACCAGTTGGAATCAGATGCACAATCGAAGCGTGCTCCCCTGACATCTGCTTCCGTAATCAAAGACAGGAGTGCAGGAGAAAGGCACACAGCGAGAGAGACAGCACAAGGCGCTCCAGAATGACATTGTGGAGGTGAAAAACCTCTCAGGTCGCCCCCAAGCAGCACTCACCTGGGAGCCGATGTGTGAAGTCGGGGGTTTTGTGTGTGTGTGTGTGTGTGTGGGTGCGTGTGTGTGTGTGTGTGTGTGCTTGTTGAAGCAGGTGATGGAGTTTAGCGGGGTGTGTTCAGGGTTCAAAGAGCAACCCTCGGCGCGCATCACGTCTTATTCTAACGAACGGGGAAGGATAGGCGTACCTGCTGTTTGATTGGCTCCCGACCCCGGCTGCCAAGGCAACCCCTCACCCATCCTGCCTCCCACGTCTCCTCCCTTCCCCTCTCCCCCTCCTCCCCCCGGTTCCACAGCCGGGCTCACAGATGAGTCGCGCTCAGACAGGTGAGATGGCTCATGAATATTTATGCGGTGGGATTTCATTCCTCCTGCCGCTGGCCCCTCCCCCTCTCCAACGCAGCGCTGCGTTTGTCCTTCACGGTAAGAGGCAGCGTCCTCGCTCCTGTCCCTCAGGTTAATCTGCCTGCTCTCTAGCCAGTGTGTGTGTGTGTGCTTGTGCTTGTGTGTGTGTGACTGGTAAGTAGGTTTCCCCTGGTGAGTGATGAGAAGGCAGACCTGTCACAAGGGGGCCCACTGAGATCGAGAGCGCCTAACACCTTTCACATCTCTCTCTCTCTCTCTCTCTCTCTCTCTCTCTCTCTCTCTCTCTCTGAGGTCTGAACTGTGAAGCAGAAAGATAGCACCCAATTTGCTGACTGTGTGACGGATCTTAAAGTACAGACTATATGAAGCGAACATTAAAAATTATATAATTCAGTTACTCGTGTTGATCATCAGTGGATCTCGACTGATGTTTTTCAAGTAAAAATACAAAAGGTATTGGTTAAATATTGTTAATGAAGAGATTTGTTTACCTTTTTAAACTTTTAGACAGACAGAAGCAAACTTTCAGCTCTATAAACGTGACTTTTAATTTTAAGACAACTCCTCGTACTCTGGTAGCATCCTTATTTTTTATATTAAAATTTGAAAAATAATATATAAATGCAAGTATTTTTCAATTTTATATCATTGTATTATCATTGTTTTTTTTTATATATATATATATATATATATATGTATAATGATCGTTTAATCAAACAAAGAAAGTAATTTGAGGACATGACTGGAAAAAAAGACTTAAGTAAAAAAGATCTCAGAAATCACTATGCAAACAATGTGCCCGGCCAATTCCTTTTTTGCTATGTAACATGAAGAGTAGGCCTACACACAGTAAATGCATTCTTTAATAACTCCAACAAGTAAGGTTGTATCGTTCATCTTTCACATTTGTTCACTAATTATTCCATCAGCTCATGTGAGATAAGGGGGAAAAGCGGTGTGTCCCTTTTCAACTTTTAAAGTATAGTTGTAAAGTTGTAGTTCATAGCATTGGCTTGTGTGTTCTTCTGCAGATGTCCCAGCTCAGAGATTTACCAAGACAGCGAGAGATTCCCCCCCAATCAGACCGACAAGCCTCCTCCCAGTGTGTATGTGGTGGGAGGATCAGCCGTGTTTCATAAATATATGTACATACTGTATTTGTTATTCAAATCCAAGGATAAAAGCCGTGGTGGAAGGGGTTTAGTCATGCTGCAAAAGCAACAAGACAAGAGGAGAGCCATGTTGGAGTGTGGCAGAGAGGAGGGGGGGGGGGCGATGCAAACTAGCGGAGAGATGGAGAGAGAGGAAAAAGTGGGTGCCTCTCTTTATGCTTATTAGTTAGGCATTAGCTGTAGTTAAGCACATTGCTTGTGGGGACTGTATCATAATTGTACAATTTCCGTCTGGTGCCACCCACGCCAATGCAAATACGGATAGGATCTGTTTTTATAATTAGCATACCTGTTAAATGTATTTGTGAGTATTGCCTAGAGAACGCAGCCTTTTGTTTGCTGGCAGTTGTTTTTGTTCTGCTATCATGGTTCTTTTTTCTAGGAAATCCCGTCTCTCAGAAGACATTATAAGGCATACGTGTAAACAAATGTGAGGATCATAGGATGCGTTTTACTCGTTGCTGGGCCAGCTTAGCGGATAAGGTGAGAGGGATGCAGTGTTTTTTTTTTTCGTTTTTTTTGTCAGACCTTGATATCAGAAAACTACAGCTGCAGAGCTGGAGCCTGTGAAGCCCTATAGTGACAATCTAGTGGGAGCCAACGCAGAAACCAAAGCAATAGCCTAATTAGCTGACCTGATTACTATATAGGCTGGATAAAGTATGGAAAGGAATCATGCTCGTAAGGCGTAATCGCAGAGCAGCACGCGCATGACAAATGTTTTTGTCTTCACGGGGAAGAAAACAGATAAACTTTTTCCGAAGAAGGCACGAGCAAGCTGGGCCTCCCGCGTGCACACTTAGCCACGTTTTGAGTGCCATCATTCATCCATCCCTGCGCCGTAGCTATCTGTTATGGCTGAAGTAAACATTAAGGCCATCAGTCTGCGGTGTGCATGGAGGTGCTCTCCTCCATTTGTCCATGTCCAGTCAGCTGTGGAGAAACGGTGATGGAATCCTGACAGATTGTCTGTGTTTTGGAGCGTGTTGTTTTCCTTGCCCATCCATTTCTCTTCTCCTAGCCGTGTTTGCCATGCATCATCACTCTCTCTCTCTCTCTCTCTCTCTCTCTCTCTCTCTTACTCCATCCCTCTCTCCCTCCTTCTACCTCCTCCTTCCTTGCCTCATCATTTCTTAGAGGGATGGGAGCAATGCACAGACATCCGGCTACCTGCGAGGAGAAACTATGGAAACACTTGTTATTAGAGAACACTGTATAAAGCACCGCAAAAAGACACAACGCAACTGGCTCTTCTTAATTCTCTCACTCCCCCTTTAGTCTGTCTCTATCGCTCTCCATTGTCGTCGTCGTCCCCCCCCCCCAGCCCAATCTACCTCCGTCTCCATGTCATTGTGTGCCAGCCAAACTTGTCTAATCAGCAGATTCGACCAAAATAATTGGCGGTGGCCTTGCTGCTAGCGAGCGTCGTGCTGTATACAGATAGGGAGTGGAGCACTTAATATTCCACGCGGCTCGTGCCTCTCCTGTTCCCTCTGATATCTGACCTCTTTTGTCTCCGGCTCGGCTTGATGTTGATTTTGGAGGGCATTGTTAGCCGGAGCGCCGTGATTGGAAGAGCCTGTGAGTGAGGGGGGCCGTGGTTGGTTGGGTTAAAGGGAGGCTGATTTGCATAAAAGGCTTAGCCCAGATTTGGAGCCACTCAGCGAGATCTGAGGAGAAGGGCCCGAGGGCCGCGAGGTAATCATCCATGGCCTGTCACACAGCGCTGTCATCCCTCTGTGTATTCACGTGTGTCTGTGCGTCTGTCTGCATCCCGTGTGTCTGTGCACGAGCGGGAGACGGAGAGCGTTGTGTCTGCGCCTCTTTGTGTTTGTTTTTGTGTTCCTTTGCGTCCTCGTATGCATCACTGTTGAGCATCTCTTGCTCCCTCATGCTCACTTTTTTTCTGTTTTTTTTCTGTGGTTTTTCCAGGCAGGGCGGTCCGTGCCAAGCGGATGGTAGAGGCAGCCAACCCTACAGAATATGAGTATATAGAGGGCAGCATACCGATGGAGTGGGACGGTAAGTCTGGACCACAGCGTCACCGTCACATGCTTTGGCTATCACTAACACGGATAAATGTTAACAAGAGAGCGGCCCAGCGCAGAACACAAAGTGCTGCACAAATACATGGAATAACAAATTCATGGCTGCATCTATCGGGGCCTGGGCTAATCCATTGATTTTCTTTTTTTTGGTGCGTTACATACTGCGAGATGGGGGGTTGGGAAAAGCGTATTCATGAGTTTATCAAAGACGCCTTCTGCTGGTGTTATACAACCGTATCATGAAATAGTGTTTCAAATTTCTTACAACTGGATACAAACTGTTCCCTCTGTCTCAGACTGGCTTTATCCACCTTAAACCCCTCATCCTGCTTCGCCCCATCCCTCATGCATTTTCATCAGGATGCAAATAAGAAAGGGATAAAAGAGGCCCAGAATCCCTGTGCTAGCTGGAGGAAGAGTTAGAAAAATCTCTCTCTCTCTCTCTCTCTCTCTCTCTGGCTCCCTTTAACCTGCTCTGCTGTGCAGCCAGCTCAGCCAAAATAGAGCTCCTTAAGAAGAAAAAAGGATGACAGACAGACGCAGTTCTACTCAGGAGGAGAGAAGGACAGAGCTACTGATGGAGAATGACAGAGTGTATACTTTCAAATTCAAAGATCAGAGCAGATTCACACTGTCTCTACTGAGACTCAGCGCTCAGTGCCTCCACTAAAGCAGCACCAGTGTGTTGAGTTCATTATGTGTAGAACTTTTACCATTCTGCATGTTTCCCCATGGTTCGCTAAGTGAAATGAAACAAAAAAAAAAAGCCTGGATACATTTACCCAACTAGCATGGTTTTTGCACCGCGCTACTCTAGTGCCCTGAAACTCCAGTGATGCTATAGCTGCAGCCTTCAAATATGACTGCAGGTTTTGTTTGTGCAGCGTATGTTTGTGTGGGTGTTCTCACTCTTCTTTTTTCCTCCTCTCTCCTCCACCTCCTCCTCCTCCTCCTCCTCTCCAGCTTGGATCCGAGGCAGACGGAAGGAGCCCCCCTCCAACAAGGTACGTCTCCCCTCAGCTCCCCTGCTGTGCTGATGGTTGGACTCTGGGGGGCTGGTTACAAGGGAGGGAAAGAAGCAAAGGAAAAGCTTTGATTTGTTTTATCTTACCGTTTTTCCAACTGAATCCAGAAACTTCGGGGGACAGGTGTTAAAATAAACAGCAGCCGAAGTGCATTGATGGTGAGGCGGAGAGCAAAGACAGCCTCTGAACAAGGGCCTCACTGACACCATGTCCTAGTTTACTTTCCTTTTTTTTTCCCCAGCAAAAAGCCTGCATCTCTGCTTTTTTTTGTGTGTTTTTATTTCTGGCAGTCTCCAAGATGGGAATGGTGAAGGAGTGCAGCCCCCCCCTTCGTGTACCTCTCACTGGGTTTACTGCTCTTTAAATGCGAGAATGCTGGAAATTGTTTGGCTGGCGAAAAGTGGGTCTATAGGAAATCCCTTGGAAGGCCTATACCCAGGCACTCCTTCTATCTGTCTGTCCTCTCTCCCTGCCAGTGGCCAATGCCATCCCCCTGCCTCCACTGCCAGAACATTCTCTTCCAATTTTCTGCCTTGCGTCTGCCCAATAGCTGCCACCGACAGCTGGACAGTGTTGATGTGGCCAAGGCTTCACTCCCAGCACATTACCCAACCCCTTGTCACGCTCCCTCTCTTCCCGGTCCAAGCCGACATAAATTGATTGGATTAAATCCTGTCATTAACAGGCTGGAAAAGCAGCTCAGTATGTTTGTCTCCCTCCCCAAAGCGGGGCTTTTTGGCCACGGCTCTCTCCCCCTCTCTTTTCCAGTCTTTCAGTCCTGCCAGAACACAACAGCATTATGCCCAGTCCTCCCTTCCTTTTTGGCTCCTCATGCTAGGGAGAGGCTCACATCACTGGACACTAGCGGTGGCTCAAGTGGGTAACTATTCCACTGGTGGACTACAGAATGTTCAGGGGTTCTAATTGTTTCCATGAGCTGGAATGGCTGTTTATATTGCGAATGCCTCCTGTCGCGTTTAGTTTACCGATCCGTTCCAAGCACTACATTTTTAACCAATGTAGTTTAACTGAAACACTCCGGGGTCTTTTTTCTCGTAAATACCTCTCACACGAAAGACACATTTGTTCCTGGAAGCTGCCCAGTGCAACTTCGTGACTCTTCTGTTTTGACTAGTGAGCAGTTGTGTTTTGGGGACTTTCAGAGGTAGTAGATCAAGGAGGGAGGGGTTATCACTGGTTCATTGGATCCTCCAAACTGTTTTGCACAACAGTTTGGAGGATCCAATGACCTTGTAGTCACACTTCATTCTCTCAAATCTATTTCCAACACCATATATATCACCCACCCCTAAAGACTAGCATTTATATTTGGTGACTCAGACTACAATATTTCATATCAGGATATCTGAAAGAATTCAGATCCCTAAAAAAAAAAAGGCATTAGAAAGTCTTGAATTTGTTTACAAGGGTCTTGAAAATCTATTCTTGCCTGTCATAGATATGGTTGCAGGCTGTTAGGAGGCTTTATACATCTATAAACTGTAAGTGGGTTAGTTGTGACAGTGGATTGCATGAGCAGGAGGAGGCATTTCAGTCAGCTGCATCAAACCTGTAGCGAACACGACAGTGGGTAGTAAGCTCATTGATTCATAATGCGCAAGTGTTGATTTCAGCAAAAAACCTAAATCAATGCATTTAAATTGGTTAATCAATCCTCTGCCACTGATCTGGGACCTGGTCACGTAAACTGATTCTATTACAAGGAATTATTGTTGTATAGCTGGGAAGTACTAACCAAAAATATGCCATGAATGTCAATAACTTCATATACATAATAAATAATTCTAGGCCACATCATCCCTACTGGTCCTCCATCATTCTTTGACAGGTGTGGCCATGACAAAAACTATTAAATGGCATTCTATGATGTATTCAATTGAATTTGGTCACCACTGCAGAAACCTTGAATCAATGACCAGTATGTCCACCTGTGTGTTTAATAGGAGCTGCTGAAGAATGAGACTTACAGGGAGAACATCAAACTGAAGGCCAAGGAGCTGGATGAGAAGGACCTGGCCCTCCAGGCTAAGGAGTACGAGGAAGGTCTGGTGGCGACTCCTGCAAAGACTTTGGCGAAGGGCCACGCGGCAACCGCCAGCTTCGGCAAGGAAGAGATCAGCGAAGACCCCACCAGCACTGCGAACACGTTCCAGCCTGGCTCCTGGTTGCCCAAGAAATAGACTGAGGCATCCACACACACTGAGGCCGCTGTGATATTTCATACAATCCAATAGAAAAACCTCTGCAATAATAAATACTTCCTGTGTGGAACTGAAATTCACTTTTAGTTGAGAAACTATAACTTTTGAAATTACCAGTTTTATCAACTCCTCTCTGTTTCACGGAGGAAGTGTTTATTTCAAGGCTGGGTTATTGGCCTGTATTATAATATACCCGTTTCCATTTTTCTAGTCCTCTCTGTGTATTGTTTATACAAAAGACAAAAAGCATTGCTCATATTGAAGCTGACTGTAAGTGACCACAACTTAAAATGGTCCTACTACTAGGAGTCATGGAGTTCACAAACAACTCTATCATGTTTAAGGGATATTGTATAAAAAAAACAAAACAACTTCCAATAAATTGTGGCTATTTAATTACATTGCTTTTTAGCCCTTACCAATAAACTGAGAAAAGAAGAGACCTCAAGTATGCGGCTATGACCAGAGAAATTGTGCAGTCGCTGTAAATATCCCTCTGAGCAACATTTGACATTGTAAGGATGAAAAGCATAACTTGTTGAGGGAGCACATGGAAAAGCACATGTTTAATCCTGTGGGAATAACGCAGATAAGATCACTGTTAACTCTTAATTGAACTCTGACATCAGCTGAGGCCATGAAAATGATGCCGTGCTTGCATTAAATACTGTGTCAATGTTTCTGAATGTCATGGAGGTGGTGTCCACTGCTTATAAATCACAAGTCAGAAGAATTAATGTTGTTAGGGTATATTGATCTTAGAAGTTATTTCACTTGAGATCAGAGTGCCTGAGAAAGTTCATCAGGGCTTAAAAAAAAAAAAGAAGCTGCATGACCTACGATCCTGGAGATGAAAACATGGTCTCCCAACTCAATAGGATTGTCTAAATCCTCTGACTGATCCCAGGGGAAAATACAATCTCAAGAGAAATATGAAGAAATGTGGGCAGGTCCATCTGTCTGTATTTAGAATAATCTATTTACACAGCTTCTGTAAAATAATCACAGTACCTATAAAAGTATCCATCTCACTGGACTTTTGAATGTTGTAATCACTGAGTCACAGTGAACGTAATTTGTTTTTAATAAAAAGCCTACCAAATTAAACCCGTATCGTTGCAAATACATCTAAATTTAGAGCATACGGTATGTAAAAAAAAATATATATATACAAAATAATTGTCTGAATAACATATCTGGCCAAAACAATCCTGGTTCTCTCCTTTCAGGTCTATATTTAATAAAGGCCTCTTTGGCAGCAAGTTGGTTCTTTTACAGCTGTTACATAACTGAATAACCAGGAGTGAATATTTAAACTAAATTCACCTCTCACTGGTAAGTTTTTTAAACTTCTGCTACTTCTAAAGACAACTGGCTGCTCCACATTTGTGATACATTTGCAGAGATTTGTTTTCTGTTTGATATTTGTGTCGTTTCTGACCACCAGTACATAAAAGCCCACTTGAATAGCAGTCTGGTTCAATACAATATAAAAAACGAGTGGCTAAATACTTTTAATTCCATGGAATCAAAAAATTTTGTGATGTTTTTACCCAGTCCAATATTGGACTCCACAAAGAGGAAATTATATTTTCTTATCAACCATGAAAACTTTATTAATTAGAAAGTAGTATTTGGGATATTTTGGGGGAAAGTTCCAGTATGCTCATTACATCGTCAATTCTGAAGAACATGGACGCTAACAATGGAATGCAAGGTGTTGCAGCAGCTGCACAATATTATCAGTGGATTTCTGTACAATAACTTCATACAGATGACCACTGTGCTCTTGCTGACCAAAGTCCCACTGGGACGAGCCTCCTCCGGGCAGTACTGTCTGTCTCAGCACTGTTGGGCCTGCGGGGCCAGACTCCTACCCCGGGTATGAGGCGTAGTTGCCCCATGCTGACAGTAGGGCTAGGACAACGAAGGGCACCGTGTCATTATTGGAATAAGGAGGTGCTGAGAGCGTGGTGGTTGCTCCTCCTTTTTTTTTTTTATGCCCTCATCTACCCACAGGCTTAGTCTTTCTTGATCCTCTTGGCCTTGGCTATGTTTTCCTGACGTTTCTGCTTTTTCTTCTGTTCACGGTCACGTGCCTCAATCATCTTGGCCAGTTTCCAGGACAGCAGTGCACTGGCAATGAAGAGAGGTGTGAGAGCCAGTATGACAGTGGTGAGGAAACCGTAGGGGTCTTTGGCCGCCCATTCCACCACATACTCTGCCCACGCCCGAAGGTCAATCATCCTGGTCAGCAACGATGAGGCTTAATCAAACCTGAGAGAGGGCACCAGGGGAGAAAGCGGTGAATAACCACAGCAGTGTGATGTGTAGAAAAAACATATTTATAACAATAACCAAAGGACCTTCAACCAAGATTTAAGGGGGAGGGGGGTTATGGATACAATCTACTTTCACATACAGTGAGAAACAGCCAGATTAGTTTTTAAACGGTTAATCAACAGAAAATGTATCACCAACAAAAACGTCTATAATAGAAGGCTTGGCTTATCGTCTCTCTTTTGTTACATTATAAATGTAACACATTTTGGCTTTGGACTGCTGGTTGCACAAAAAAGCCGGATGATAAAGCTACATTAGGGTTCTCTAAAACCGTCGTTAGCCCGAGCCTTAAACCAGATATACAACCTGTCTGGCTAATCAGCAAATTAAAAACGGTACTTTCTCAAATGACCAAAACGTTACACACCCCCTCTCTTTCTCTTTACTGTCTTACCAAACAGAAGCAAAAAATGACATTTGAATACACCCAGAGTTAGTAAAGGTACATGATCAATTATTAGTTCAATAATCATGTATGGTAATCTACTAGATTTCCTGTTTGGAGCAGATCTTTTTTGTTAAAAATGGATCAGGTAAACATAAGCAGTGGAATAGTAGTAGTGGTTATTCAGGTCATACATTCTCCAGTACTGCTGAGTCAGAGGCAATTGGACTCAACCTATTATATTGAGCGTTTTTCATAAAACATTTTTATGACAATAAACATGTTCAAGGTACAGTTTGGTAAGAAACTGGAGCCATTTGGAGTCATTTTGAGCTGAGCCTCGCTTTCTATAACAACACACCTGACTCAGGTCTAGTGATCATGGTCACGAGGAAATAGCAACTGGCCCTGTACGTTTAGTGGTGACGTCACTTAGCTCCAACGTTAGCTAATTCCCAATTAACCTAACTCACTGAGGTCAACGTAGGAGGCTCACTTTACATTTTGCAACATATTTTTCACGCCGTGGACCGTCGTTATCACCATGTTATCGACAGGCATTACTGTCAGGACGGGTTAAGTAATCACCATGGTCGTATAGAGCCATGTTTAAAGGTTGTTGCTACCTGTTGAGCCGTCGTATCTCGCTGATGACCACAGGCTAGCTAGCTAGCTAGCTAGCGTCGAGCCGAAGCTAGCATCAGATAGCTACATTATGAAAACACTTACAAACATGTTACTCTGCCGACAGCCTCATACATACAGGCTGATACGACACAGTATAGGTGTCTACCGCTAGGATTTGATCATAATAAACGAGGAGCAGATTATGTATTTACATTTTGTGCTAACGTTAGCCAAGCTAGCTAAACCCCGCCCATCAATAACGGCCTAACTCTCGGATCAAGCGCACCGCCGCTAGTGGCGTAAACACAACGCATGTGCACGCGACCAAACAACGAGTCTAAACACGTTCAAGTGTTGGTGAAAACGAACTGATTCGTATATAAACTCACCAAAGTGCAGGGATGGTGTTTTTATATCCTCGATAATAAGCACCGGCTCCCCCCTGATCCGGGAAGTGTAACGTTAGGGGATGTGGGGCGGCTCGTGATTGGATGTGACGCTTTCCTGGAAAGATGGGATTTGTAGTTCTTTTGTCTTAGAAAATGGATTTATAGGTGATCAAAATACAGGGTATAAAAATGAAGCAATAGTTAATGCGGTGCGTTGGCTATACTATTGCACATTATTCCCTACAAATTGGCTACCGGTACAAGAATGAATGAAAGCAGCAGGATGGTAATAACACACTTGTATTGTTGTTGTTGTTCTTTTATTATGAATATGTGGCATAATGTGAGTTGAAAGAACTTTGCAACGGTGAGCCGTACTCTGAATTACTGTGAAATCAAAGCATTTGAGATTGTTTCATCTAACTAGGGGGAAGATTTTAAAATGTGAATGTCAGTGAAATTAAGTAAAATGTGTCTTTGTGAGGAGTGAATGTGTTGGATTATTATCCGGTTTGATAGCAGATTTGTGACTAGACGGTTGCTGGTTGAAACCCCCACATTCTCTGTAAAAGTGTGGGTATAGGTTTCTTTTCTGTGAAGAATTTGATTGTGTGTGTGTGTGTTTCCCCCCATGAACATGCTGTAAAACAATGTCTGCTGGACAGTGATTATTGTAAAATACTGGATATAGAAAAACATAATGATACTAGAATTAGAATCAGATGACTGCTAGCTGTTGAAACTTCTGGGCATGTGTGGAACTGCTCTGTCTGAAGAATAAAGCAAATGATAACGCAATAGCTGTGTCAAAAAAAGAAGAAGAAAAAGGCTCCATTGGCCCTCTGGGAAAGATGGCTAACATAACAAAAACGGACCTGCTGGCTTTGTGAACTTCCTGTGGGGAAGTATTGAAACCAAATCAGGTTAGGCCACATCTGCTCGTTCCATACAGCATGGATCACTTTCAGAGCAGTTCAAAGGCCAGCCTTTTAGACCTACTCACAGTGGAAGGAGAGGGGCAGCTGCGAACACATGCCGACGACAAACACATTGCAAACACACTTTCTGGTTTGGCAGCATAGTTTTGGCTACGTTTTTATAGACAATCTAAAAACACATCCCCAATCTGGTGGCTTTTTGTTATATGCTTATAATCATTAGCTTCTGTTACATGTCTCACTAGGCGGGGGGAGAACCCAGGGGGTGGGCAATGCAGCCGCACCCTAAACCCAATGACTATTTTTCTCCCACAGAAGTGGGGCCCCCTTTTCATGACGCAGCTATTCAACTAGCATTATCAACAGACAGGAAGTCGGACCATAAAACGACTGCACCACAATAGTAAACCAGCTCCCAGTGGTGTGTCATAATGATTACAAGAAATCCACAAGTCTGGCCAGACATTAAGGAGTTTCCAACATCCTTTGAATCTTGCTCTGTCAATTGACTCAACTACTGGAGTGAGTGTCGAGCAGGGAGCATGATTTCTCGGTTTAAAATGCTATTGTCCTATTCCAAGATAATCCATGATGACATCACCAGGGTTCATTGCATGTATACTAATCTTCATGTGTTTAAGATAGGGCATAAGTGATCAGTGTGTGTGTGTGTTTGTGAGAGAGACTTCATTTTTATTGATCAATTATCCATAGGCCGCCGCATAGTAAACCTATGTCAGACGGACAACGAGAATGACTGATTAGTGGCTACAGAGGACAGGCATGTCCAGCTCCATATCTCTATGTTCCTCCTCCCACGCCCTTTCTGTCTCTGACAGCTGAGAGTCCTTTGGACTTAAGCCTTGAAAACAACCATCACGTTGTTTTTGAAGAAGCTAGAGCCCGGGGTGGTAGCACAGGCTCCAAAGGAAAAAAGTCAGCTTTCTTGCCCCCTTTTACCCCTGTGGGAAACTGCGAGACCGCCCCTGGATTAAGTCCCCGCCTTTAAACTCAAATAAGAAGGAAACTTCAAAGGCCGTCGGCCGCCGGGGCTCCGCCCTCGCGCTCCCGAACGGCTTCACAAAGGATTTGCCGACGTTCGGGAATTCCGCCTCCAGTTCCTTTTATAGCGCCACTCGTGCGCTGGCAGCGCTCCAGAAGCCCGCCCATCCCGGTTACTTTGACAACACAAAGGACTTCACGGAACTCGCAAGCGCCGCCCCTCTTTCCAAATAAGGGCAGTCTCTCCATGTACGGCAAACAATCGGTGCGAGATTGCCCTTTTCTCTTCCTTATCCCGTTTATATGATCGGAGAGGAGCTGCGCTTCAGGTTGGAAGCGGTGCGATCATGGCCGAGCGAGTCCAGCAGCCCCCAGCCAAGCGGCTCTGCTGCAGGCCCGGCTACAACCCGGCGTGCAGGCAGGGGCAGCGGGCTGGAGGAGTCCTGTGTGGCGGCGCGGGGTCCGCTCCGGGAGGGTCGGGGAACGGGAAAACACACAACCCCGAGTCGTTGCTCGACATCGCGGCGCGCAGAGTCGCGGAGAAGTGGCCGTTCCAGAGGGTGGAGGAGCGGTTCGAGAGGATCCCGGAGCCCGTCCAGCGGAGGATCGTATACTGGTCATTTCCGAGGAGCGAGAAGGAGATCTGTATGTACTCCTCTTTCAACGCCGGGGGAGAGGAAAGTGGAACTAGCGGGGACAATAATGACGAGACCCAGCTGCCTTTCCTCCGGGGTGTCACTCTGCTGGAGGGTGGCTGGGTGGACAACGTATTGCAAGTCGGTGAGTGGACTGTACCGTTACAGAAAATGCAGGAAAAACAGCCGACAATGAACGAAACCTCTTACTCGCACTGTTTTGCCCTTTTTCCATGGAGCCATGCCATACTTTTAAAGGGCTCGCGTTAGCCTCATAGCCTTGTGTGTTATAAACAATGCAGGGTATTTCCACACCAGTGTATAGCTGTGTGAGAATAGCCTATTTCCAGATAAGCCCGTAATAGTAGCCCACTTCTCCTTGTTTTTTGTTTTTTTTGCCCACTGAGCTGCGCGCATTGAATTGCCCAGAGCCATCCCAATTGGAAGCTTAGCACTTTGTTCCTATTTTTATGTCTTTCCAGCTCTCCGTGCCCCCACCAATGGGTGCGCAGACAAAAGCCCCCTATATCTTTTCACCGCTGGCTAAATAGACGATATTTAGAAAGGGTGGGAGGGACGGTGATTTAAAGCCACAGTGCTTCTATTTTGTTTGCCAAACACCTTTGTGAGACAGAAGACTGAAGCTCTTCTGTCTTCTTCCCAGTATTCAGTCAGAGCCCAGGCATATATGCAGCTGGTAAAGGCAAAGATGAATCTATTTTCCTGCCTGCTGCATTATTTGTGGTAAAGCTCGGAGTAAACAGAGGTGCTGTAGGCTCAGCAACCCCCCTGCCTGCCTGCCTGCCTTCCTTCCTCCCTGGCTGGCTGGCTGGCTGGCTGGCTGCCTTTGCCAGAGCCACAATATTTCACTGCAATCGTCAGTGCAATAGACTCAGCTGTCAATCCGGCTCCCCACCCTTGGAAACGGTTCAGGATTCTAATCCCATTACCCTCCCCAGTTCATCTGAATCTTAATGCATTCTGCAAACAAGATTTTATGCATGATCTTCCTCCTCCTCCCCACCCTCCCTCCCTCACCCTATCTATCTATCGCTCTCCCTTGCTCCCTCCCTCACTTCTTGGCTTACTATCCCTCCAAAGAATCTGTGTGGAGATGGCTTCAGCTCTTGTGGGCTCAGAGAATGTGCAGTGCACAATAGTAGCCATGGAGCAGGCAGGCAGACAGACAGGCAGGCAGCTCTCCCTCCCTCTCTGGCCTGTTTACCAGATTCCCCAGCATTAGACTCATTTGTGTGCTCACTCTTTTGGGGCTTTAGGGAGCTGAACACTCAGCACAGGGTAAAATAGTGTACGCCGTCAGTGAGGAGTTTCCTGTAAGTGTGTCCGTGTGATTTGGAGAGTGATCCGAAATAGTGACAAAGAGGGGAATGGGGTCATTTTCTTTGGCCGTGCATTTGTTTTTGTGTGTGAGAAAGAGAAAAAGAGAGAGAGAGAGAGAGAGAGAAAAGATTATGCGTGGGGGTTTGATAAACACAGGGGGGATTGTGCATGCATCTGTGTGTGTGCATGTGTGTGTCTTCGTCTGCACGGGCTGTCAGTCTCATCCCGCATGCTCACAGAGAGTGGAGGATGACAGGCGAGTACACAGCGGGAGGAGGGCATGTTATGCTGATTGCAATTTTCGCCTCAGATTTTTTTTTTTTTTTTTTTTCTTTTTTGGGGGCTGGGGGAAAATAAAGCCAAGGAAGAGAAAAAATGATAAATAAAAGATGTAATCTACTCCAGGGGACAGGCAGCCACTGGAGGATGAGGGCTTAAAAGCAGGGCAGCATGGGAGGGGGCTGTCAGCCACATCACACACCACATGTATTGGCCCATCAAACACATACAGTGGGGTCTGGCCTGGAAAAAAAGTGCAGGGTGGTTGTGAGGCTGTGTTTGTGAGTGCATGCAAGCGTGCATTGGCTTTGTGTGGCTTCTAGTGTGTGTGTGCTGTCAGTGGGATGGGATTCGGTGTTGATGATGAAAGACAGTAGAGCAATAGAATAGATGCCGAGGTTATTGTGTACGGGGGGGAAAGCTAATATACTTGAATGGATCTGCTGTCGCTGTATTCCTTTCCTCCCCCTCTCATCTCCTCCACCTCCCTCTCTCCCAAGTGAGCAGCTATAAAACTCTCCATATTTACTCCCCTAAGGCCAACTACCAGCCCCCAGTCTCCTGTGATTATTTATCTTTTTCTCAAAGACATTAATCACATGCTTTTTCCTTTTTTTTTTCACCCCTCCATCTCTTTCCATATATCAGTGCTGCAGAGGGAACGGATAGGGGGGGATGGCGTTTAAGGGGAAGAGCAATAGATGGGGTGATATCAAAAAAAAGAGGGGAAGCCTGGAGGGGAAAAAGTGGGTGGAAAATGCAAAAGAGGAAAGAGGCATTGAAATGGTGATTGCAAGAGAAGGGGATGTCTGGAAGTAAAGAATGAAGCGCGGAGAATGGGAGAGAGTGAGATGGATGGGTTGTTCTTCCTCCCATGCGAGCTCATCTGTTCCGATGCCAGCCTTCGAGATAAATATTCATATATGAATGCAAGTGTTATCTAGCAGTCCACTGCTCCTCCTGTTACAGCGGTGTTATAACAAACCCGGCTCCAGCCCCTCTTTCACCCTTTCTACTGTCGAATCGGTGATGAATTTGTCAGCTGCTGAGCAGATAGCCGAACACATACCTAACCTCAACCTGTGTGAAAAGGCCCTGTGTGCGATAATACATTCAAAACTGCGGATGAACATAATGAAATATGCACATAGTTACGGTAAAACAGCCCCATAACAACCGCTGTCTGTCTTGAAAATGACATTGTCACGAGCTGATCACGGAAGCATCAATAAATCTCACCGGTGTGCCAACTTTTCTTTAGCTTGTCAATCAGGCCGAGCCGTTGCCTTAACTGAGCATCGTTTACCGGCGTAAAAAAACTTCCAGAGCTGCCCGCTCTGATCACAGCATCTGTTCTCCGGCCCCCTCGTGTAATTCAGACTCGACAGCTCATCACGCTGAAAGGAAGGCTAGCATTATGGTGCCCCGTCCTCTAATTATAGAATCCTAATCCTATGGCTCTAACATGGCATGACAAAGCATGTTTGCACTTCATTACCCTCCTTCCTGTTTGAGTCCTCCAGTCTGGGTCAAGTTCATCCCCTCTTGTCTCTCATTCACATATGACATGTCCTGTCCTGCTCCTCCCCCCTTTGACCCCCCTTATCTGCCTTCAGGGCTTTGTGCCAGGAGGTAAATAAACCATAACCCCCCCACCACCACCATCGCCACCGCACACGCACACACACACACACACACACACCACCACCACCACCACCACCGCCACACGCACACACACACACACACACACACACACACACACACACACACACACACACACACACACACACACACACACACACACACACACACACCACCTCACTCTCACTATCCTCTTACCGTAAGCCCTGTGTCCCTATGGAGCGACATACTGATGCCTGGCATATGTCTCTCTCTGCAATGTCATTAGCGTGAGCTACATGCTAAAGCCTATTTATCCAGCTCCCCTTGTTAGGCTAATTATTCACATGAAGCTACATGTCGTTTTATCATGCCGCTGCCCCAAATCTGAGTGATGAGGTTGTTGATGGCTGCTTTAAATTCGACCAGAATGAAAGCAGATATGCACATCCTGGAGACTATTTTGGTGTATTTTCCATGGCGGTATCGTTGGACTAGATAGCCTATATTATTTTGCCGTTCCGCTGCTTAAAATACCACTGAATGTCCATGGCAGTCATGCCTGTTTGAGTGTGAATGTCATCCTCCTCTGCTCCACCTATTTCTGAGACGACTATGTGTGTGTCTGTCTTGGGCTTCTGCACGCTCATAACTCAGGTTAATTTGTTCACGCTCGGGAGAATCTTAATTAGGTTTCTGCGTCATCTACTCTCACTCTCACCCTCTTTTTATCATGATGTCAATGAAACGGTGAAATAACAACCGGGCTGGTGGTTCCCTGCTTTTTAACCTGCTCTTTTTTTTTCATTTAGTAACACGGATTTGAATATCCTAACACAGGCTCTCCTAAACCTTACGCTTAGCTCATAAAATGCATGCATTAGGAGCCATATGTCATTTCATGTTGACTTTACTAAACGTGCGCTTAGCATACAGGCAGATCCGTGGCAATATCTGACATAATTTACAACAATACAACACATAGGCTCAGACAACACCCTCAAAACCAAATGGGCTGATAAAACAACAAAGAGTATTTGCACACACACTGGTAGGTTACTGTTTGTGTGACAAAAGCGTGAGCCAAATGCCAAGGAGAAACCAGCACCACTTACAAAGGTGGGTTGACACTGAGCATTGTTTGTGCAAGAACACGCTCATGCACAAACACACACATTTTTTCACCCTGGACAATTTATTTTTTTAAACTAAGAATTCACAAAGCTTTTCAAAGGGCTTCTTGAGGACTAACATCGACATTGCAAGCATTTTGTCCACGAAGGTGCAGAATTTAAGATGCCAAACGTGAATCTTGCACTGCCATGTTGTCTGTGAGAAGCTTCCAGGCCGAGCTGGATTTTTTGATGGGTGAGGGCCCATTGTTGTTGTTTGTGTGTGGGCTGTTTCTTTTCATGTGGGCGGATCTGGTTTGATTTTCCTGTTAAGTTAGGGAAAATCCTTTATCTTTTTACAATGCCCCGTCAAGATTGAGCCCACATGCCTGCCACCAGACACAGAATGAGACAGAACAGATATACTGTTAAACTGTGTGAAACCAAAGCGTTTTAAAGAGGCAGGACCGAGACGCTGACACAGAATGACACGAGACTTTTGAAAAACGTTCCTGCAAATAACGTTTGATGTTATTTTAATAATAAGCTAAGGAGCAGTTATTTTTTAAGGAATCTGGGGAGGAAAACCTTAAAGTCAGTAAAGCAGATGCCGTTTGTTGACCAAGCTCTTAGGTGAGAGCGTTGAAGGAGCAGTGATCCTGGATCTGGTGCCTCAGGTTTACCCCCAGCCATGTGACTATCCCTGGGCTTGTATCGTCATGGAAACATGGCTGAGCCTAGAGCTAGTGTAAACAAATGGCCGTCCAAGAGGGAGAGAGAAAGAGAGAGAGAGGGGCAGCAACCGCATCCATGTGAAGAGACATTGAGTCTTTGGGGAAAGTGCTCTCTCTGACTGACTGTGTGCATCTGAGAGAGCCAGATTCCAGGCCTTTGTCCCATTATGGTGGCTGAATGGGGAAAAAGATAGGATACATTTCAGCTGTCGCTTAATGGGAATACGCTAGCTTAGTGTTTCTTTGTGCAAATGTGTGCACATGATGTTTTTATAGACAAAATATTGTGCATTATTTATTTAACAATGATTTAAATGTAATATCACTAGAGTTTGCTATGTAACCTTGCTTGGTGTTGGATAATAGCAGGATAATAAGTTATTGTTTTTTCCCTTTTTAGTTGCACAGAATATCTTCCTTGTAAACTGAAGTAAGCGTGAGCATCCCTGTAAATTTGAAATGTGTTTACGTGATAATTACTATCATTCTACTCATAATGAGCTTCAGCTCAAGCTCAGTTTCCGTCTTTGATTACTTAAAGACAGCCCGCTTTTTTTTTGTCTGGGTGGCCCCCTCAGAGATTAAACCTATAAAGCAAACCCTGACGTTGTGGTGCTGTGCGGATGACCAGTGGTTCTTCAGCTTGCTCTGACATGTTCCCTACCACGTCAGAAGTTTCCAGAAGGTCCCAAACCTTGACACAGCCCCAACTCCAGACTCTAACCAACCCCAGACCCAGATGTGCCTCTAGATAGATTATTCCCACCCACAGACCATAACTTCCACAAGCCAGGCGTGTTCCATCTCCTACGCCCAGCCATAACGCTCTCCTGCTCTTCCCGTTTCCAAGACCGTACCCGAGATGTGCCATTAGACAGCTCCTTCTGCCGTCTCCAGCTAGCTGGGTCGGCTTTATTTCCAGTCCTTCCACCTGACTGGAGCCAGCCTCCCTCCCAGTCCCATTCCTGGTCCCAGACATAGCCGCTTCCTCCCCTCCCCTCTTAAATCACTGTTCCCAGCTCCAGCTCTAGCCACCTTGCATCTGCCACGCTCCCAGGGCCTATTACCAAGCTGCCCAAAATTACCCTGCACGCTAATACTGGCTCGTTTTCAGAGCCGCTCGATGTACAAGATCAGCGTGCATCGCCCCTGTTAAAATAAACCAGCTAAAGTAATAAAGCTCCACTGTGAGCTCTCTTACGTCTGCCCCAGTCCCTGTTCCAGCCTGACTTGTCTCCTGTCCCAGACTGTGGCTGCTGGGTGTGCGTCAGCACAGCTCCTCGGCTGGCTGACTCTGTCTAGGAATCCAGTGCTCTTTCCACAGAGCTCCTGCCCCTCTCTTCACTCTGAGCACAGGGAACATAGCAGAGGGAGCACGCGATAGAAAGTCCACTAAATCCACAATGACAAGGCCCTATTAAAAGCTGTTTTTTTTCTATTTCATTTAATGACTTTTATCACCAGCCGCCCTTCTCTCTTCGATTTGGCAATAATAACAACAGGGGAATGCAGCACTCAGCGTTCTCCTATCTGATGCTCCCTTTCACTTTTTTTTCTATTTAATGAATTCCTCTTTGCACCAATGGGCTGCTGAAATAAGCACAAAGCAGGCCAAGACTCTGCTTACTGCAGTGGAAGGTTCAATGTATGTGTCCTGTGTGTGTGTGTGTGTGTGTGTGTGTGTGTGTGTGTGTGTGTGTGTGTGTGTGTGTGTGTGTGTGTGTGTGTGTGTGTGTGTGTGTGTGTGTGTGTGTGTGTGTGTGTGTGTGTGTGTGTGTGTGTGTGTGTGTGTGTGTGTGTGTGTGCATTTACTACATGAGTATGAGAATAAAGGCTACACATGCTGCCACAGAACAGAGCCTCTCTGTTCAGCAGTTTGGTCAACAGCTGTTTCTCTACAGAAGCCAAACAGCTCTGGATCAGACTAAAGGCTACAGATGATATTTTTGTGTGTGTGTGTGTGTTTGTTTGTTTGTTTGTGCGTGAACACAATTCAGGTATACTTTGCTGAGAGAGCAGAAAGTTAGTACCTGCTGTTGTCCCAGATTAAGGGCATTCTTTTGATCCATCCCAGGCAAAAACGAAGGGTACAGCAAAGAATATCTCACCTTTGGCTCCTAGTGCTTGGTCTATAATATTAAAATGTATTTTCTCCACCAGATACCGACACAGGACTTTCAGTAGATGGTGGATTCTTTCAGCCCGTTTGATTATCTGTGTGTGAATACGAGCATGTGCGTGTATGACTTAACACAGTGTGTTAATGGCTCAGCTAGCGTGTTTATGGCCGTGTGACAGGCTGAATAAAGGTGAGGCTTGTTAATGATAAGAGGGTGGATGACATTCCCGTCTGTCATCATTCCCACACTATCCCATTTCCACTCCTGCGCACACACACACACACACACACACACACACACACACACACACACACACACACACACACACACACACACACACACACACACACACACACGACTAGGTGCCCGAGAGTAAACAACAGCAGAGGACGAGGGTTTACCTGCCGCTGACCCCTATCGCACACTCACACAGACGGAGGTGTTCTCTCATCGACCAGTCCCTCCCCCCCAGCATGGAGCTGCCCCAATGCTGACCTCTTCACATGACCCCCAGGGACTTACTAAAGCCAAAGGTCAATCTGGTCAGACTTGTCCCTCCGGTGGCCGATTGCTCTGCTTGACAGACGGGCCCATGCTCACATTATTATTTCCCAATAAACATCACCTGAGCAAAGGGAAAGATCGCTCGCCCCGATTGAGTGTTGACGTCCTTTGCGTGTTCCAATAAGCAATTTCTCACCTGAGAAATCAGTCAAAGAGGGGACAAAGCACATGCCCGGTTTAGTTTTTTACCCTTTTGTGGAACAATCGGGGAACCAGAGCCAGATTAGAAGGGGTGGGTGAGTTTGCCCCGTTCTCTCTTCTTGCCCCCGCAGGCTGGAGTGCTGTGTGAGCTATGCGGAGGAGGAGGAGGAGGAGGAGGTCCTGAGAGTGTGAGGTGACTGTGGCTGCGCCTGGTCCAACGATGCCGTGGCTGTGTGGCATGTGAGACATGCATTCAGCGCTCTGTGGAGGAGCCGGGCTGAATAGAGCTAGAAAGGCTCTCCAGGCATGAGAGACGGACAAAGAGAGAGAGAATGAGAGAGATTCAAAGGGAGGGAGAGGACGCCTTTCAGCTGAATGGAATCTGGTTTCACCCTCTAAAGAGTTTTGTCTTGAAGGAGTTCTTTCCTTTTCTCTCTTGCTCATTTCTTTGCTTGCTTGCTTTTTTTTGTTTCTTACCTCATTCCTTCCCTTCATCGTCCTGTCGTCTTATTATCTCACTCTTCTACTTCTAATCACTCCATACCTGTGCCTATCCTCCTTCTCTTTCATGCATTCCTTCCTTGTGTTTATAAGTACTCATGATCTCTTTTTTTCCCCCTCCCCTTCTCAATTTTCCAGCTTCATTTCCCAAGCCAGGCAATAGAAACTCATATCTTATTTACACTGCCCCTATCTAGATACAGCATGTTTCCATAGTGTTTCCTGTGTCTAAACTCCCAAAGGGAGGCTAGCCGGCTAGCTAGCCTCTGCTGGTTGTGCTGTCAGTGCTAGCAGTCTGCATCCAGACCTCAGGGGCTATCACTGTTTCTACATTTAGAAGCTCTCTGTTTACCGCGGTCTGGAATTAGCAGAGGAACAAGACGTGGCCTATTTGCTGCACATTAAAACTTTCTCTGAAGTTTTAATGCGATCCCCACCCGGATTTTTCCCAGGTCATTGAGGACCAATCGTGGAACCTTTTCAGGGTTTGGCATGCTTTGCCCTTCAGGAATAAATCTGGTACCATTTTTAGTTTTATGTTACCCCCGCCCAACCTCCCCCCTACTCCAAATCTCATACCAACACTTTTGTGGAAACAGAGCCATGTGAGTCGTTTATCTGATGCACTGAATGAGCAGGTCAAATTCTTGCTCAATGACACATTGTTTATTGCATAGGTCAAGTCACAGGATCAAGGGTTTTACTCAGGCTGGGTATTGAACCTCAGTATTTTTTGGTATTGGAAGCTAGCATCAAATGTCTGGTCTAATTCATAATCTTCAGTTTTATATGGACACAGTCTTTACATGGCTGTGTATGTTATACAATATTTAACATCTTAGAATTTCTTATGTTTCAAAAAAAAGAAGAGAATCATGCTTTTATTTGTCAAAGTAAGGTACGGGAAAAATATATATCTAAACTCAAACTGGGTTATCAGTTTTGGTAGCGAAACCACACCCAGTTTTGAAAGAGTGTTGTAGTTGCTGGGTTTGAATCAGATTATTTTGGGGTACATCCTTCGCCATAAGCCTTTGCCAGAAAAAATCCTGTGACTTCTTTCTATCAATAGCGGCCAGCAGGAAATTGGCAACATAAATCATGTTGTGTCTTCGCCATGCTCGGCTCACACAGACTTGAGTGTAGGTGAAGTTCAGATCTTCCATTGTTGTTTCTCTGCCACCGTGTGTTAATGCCACCCTGTCCGTCTGCATTCCTGCCCGGAAACCCCACTATCCAACTGCCTGCCTGTCTGTCTGGCTAGCTGTTAGCTGGCTAGCTGTCCCTCCTGGGTTGCTACATCACCTCACCTCCTACCCACCCCACCCCCCTCACAGCCAGTGACAGCCCAAGCCCAGGGAGACGTGGGTAATGGTCCTCTCTGATGTACAGCCTGACTCAATTGGACTGGATGGCAGACACACGCCTAAAATAACAAAAGGAGGGGGAGAGAAAGGGAGGGGGTGGAGAGGGAGGAGGGGGTGGGGGGAGGGAAGGAGCGAAGCGATCGATAAAGCAGGGACACATCGCCTAATAAAGATTTATTCCTTTTTTTTTTTTTTTCTCCACCCCTTGCCATCCGCCTTGGCAGGGCAGAGAGGGGGGTGGAGGAGAGAATGTGATTAGTGGACTTCTTCTCCCAGGGTGCATCTGATAGCATGTACGTACACGCGCACGGCAGCATGTATACCCCGATGCATTGCGTGTACTTTTTACATCTCTTGTGTGCTTATTGCACGCGTCTCTCCTCCTCTCCCGAGAGTAAAAGGGGGTTAAAAAACAGTCTCTGTCGTTTGTTCTGCCGGCAGTGGCACTAGCAGCTGTGTCCCTGCCTCTCTCTCTCTCTCTCTCTCTCTCTCTCTCTCTCTCTCTCTCTCTCTCTCTCTCTCTCTCTCTCTCTCTCTCTCAGCTCTCTCTCTCTGTGTCAGCTAATATTTAGTTAATCTTTGGTCTGGGACCTACGGGACTGGCCGGAGCTCCTGGTGCCCCATCCATCTCGCACTGATCTATATTCCACGCTGGATCCCTGTGCCATTAACCACCACCAAGGGGAGGAGAGGAGGGGGGAAAGAAAGAGGCGCAGAGGTAGAACGAAGAGGAAAGGGCAGATGGGTGGAGGGAGAGCTGTGGAGAGACAAGAGAGTGATGGAGAGGAAGCAGTGAGGGGGGGGCTGTGCTGTCTACCATCTCAACACTGAATGAGAGGGGAACAGAGTAGAAGAGGCAGGTCGGCTATTCAAACCATGCACATAAATGTCTCTTCCTAATATCGAGGAAAAGTCTTGTAGAAAAAATGTTAGGCTTTTTGTTTATTTTTGGAGCATACAACTCCGATTCTTCTCTCCCACCGCCTCCTATTTCCTGCCTGTCTGATCAAGTCTTCTACATAGGAGAGCAGGAGGTGTTACTTAAATCCAGCTGTAAACAGTGTGTCCACAAGCAGGTGTGAAAGGTTGAGGAGGTAAAAGGTGGCGTAGGTGGAGGTGGAGGGAGGGGGGGGGGGAAGAAGGCAGAGGGTGTGGGAGTGAGCGATCCTTATGCATTGAGCAGGCCGCTTCATTTATATGCATTGTGTAGTTATGAAGGGGATCCACCTGTGAAGGCTCCAAGTGCTGAGTCACTCGCTAACGCGCAGACTAAATGCTTTTATCTCCGACGCCTGGTCCATCTGAATGGAATATAATAGGCCATAAAGTGCTCTGCTAGCAGCGGCTGCTCGCCCCGTGGCAAATCCTCGGCCCTCGCTCCCTTCCTCCAAATCTCATTTCGCCACTTTTGTGGAAACAAAGCATGGACGTGCTCTTTCTTTAATCATCTTTTTTTTTTATCCTCTCTTCACTGTTTTTCCTCTTCTTCCCATCCTTCTCTCCTTGTTGTTCCTCCCCCAGTGCTTCTCAGGCAGCCACAGAGAGCTCTCTCTGTCTACAAACTCCCTTCGTGCCTCCTCCCCCCTTCCGTCATGTGTTAACCCATCTCTGCTGCTGCTGCTGCTGCTGCGTGTGCGTGTGCGTGTGTGTGTGTGTGTGTGGCACCTGTTTGGGATCTCGGTGTGCGTTTAGGGTCACGCCTGCAGGTCGTGCGTAATGAATAGCTGGGCTGTCGCTGAAGCACAACTGGCTGAGAAGGAGGTCGCCGTGAGAATAGCGCACTGAAGGAAAGGTGGAGGATGGAGAGATGGATGGCTGGATGATGGGAGGGAGGGAGGGAGGGAGAGAGGGAGGGGAGGAATGAGGGAGCAGGAGGACCAGTGAGGGAGGAAGGGAAGAGTGGTTTGCGAAGCCAGTGAGCCTTAACCACCTTCTGTCAGTCTGTCTGCTCTCAGCGCTGTTTTCTCTCTCATAGGAATCTAATGGCTTTTCCACTGTCCTCTTTCCAAACCTCCACCACCACCCTCTACCCCCGTCTCCCTCCTTTCTCTCCCTCTCTAATGCTGTGCTGTTTTTTAATTCTCCTTCTCCTCTCACTTTCCGTTTCTCGGTTAAGACTGTCCTCCCCTGCTACCTTCCTCCTCCCTCTCTCTCTCCTCACGTCCTTCCAGCTGTTGGCCAGGGGAACAGCTGACTAAATCTAAAGCTCGGGCCCCTGGCTCTGAACCCCGGCCCCCGGCTCTGCCACAGCCTCCTCCTATTCTCAATCCCTTCCTCCCTCCTCTGGCCTCTAGCCCTGGCTCCTCTCTCAGCAGCCCCAGCTCGGGCCCTGGCCCTGCCTCTGAGCCTCGGCTCCAGCAGTTCTCCTCCAACCATCCCCCTCCATCCCACTTCGGAGCTGAAAAGCCTCAAAAACCTTTCTCTTTTTCTCTCTCTCTCTCTCTCCCTGTTTTGCCTATAAGCCTGCCCTCTCTCTTTCTCCCCCTTTCTGTTTTTTCACTCTGAATTTTTAGCTAATTCACTTTCCCTCCCTCCCTCCCTCCCTCCCTCCCTTGCTGCTCTGACGGGCTGTAGCTGGGCCCCTGGTACTGTCCCAACGAATCTGGACTGAGGCCTCATCCAGGTTGGCCGCAGTTCAGTTCCCTGGCTCCCATACCCAGCTCTCTCTCTCTCTCTCTCTCTCTCTCTCTCTCTCTCTCTCTCTCTCTCTCTCTCTCTCTCTCTCTGGCTAGTAACGTTAGTCACTGTAACTCATTGTGGCTCGCTTCACTCCAAGCCACGTTCCGCTTGTACGTTTTTGGTCGTTTCCGGCTCCACACTTCCCCCCGCGAAGCTCTTTGAGTCCCCGTGTGTCTCTTTGTCTCCCTGCTCGCGCACTTCTCTCTAACTTGTGTAGACAGGCTCGGCCCCAGCGCAAACACATTCGCTCAGCACTCAGAGGCGTGCGTCATGCGAGAGCGTGAAAGCATATGACAGATGATTGGCAGCAGGGGGAGGATGGGGAAAAGCAGTGAGAATGGGGAAGTGGGCCTTGTCGCATCTCCAGGCAAGCCGGGGGCTCGAGTTTGATCGCTGCCCGGGGAAGGGAGCCTTTGCATTGCCTCCCCCTCCCTCCTTCCCCAACCTCCCTGGCTGTCAGAGTGAGGCTGCGGGCTTGTGTGATTATAGGTGCAGGCCCAGGTTCCGCCATCGCTTTTCTGAACAGACGATGCCCACAGAAGACACCTGTCAATGCTCCTCCTCCTCTCTGACACCCAACAGCTCTGAGATGAGCGACACAGGGCTGACAGAATAAAGTTCAGAGAGCACCCCACAGCTATACGCTGGGACACACACACACACACACACACACACACACACACACACACACACACACACACACACACACACACACACACACACACACACACACACACACACACACACACACACACACGTTCCCTTTGTGTAGAAGCAGGCCAAGGAGAGCAGAGTTGGTCTGTGCCGGTTGAAGCAACATCAGAATCCTCTGGAACACCTCGCAACTCCTCACAGATTATTATTCAGCCCACTCCCTCTCTGTTTGATGCCCAATACAGCCTTCCACGTCCTGCTGCCTTTGTTGTGATTTTGTGTTGTTTTTGTTTTTGTGTGTGGGGAGGAATTTTTTGGGGGGAGAGAAAGGAAGTAAGAGTTTCCTTTTGGAGTCACGTTTTCTCTGGTTGACTGACAGATACGGGCCGATGAAAGCAAAAAATCGCATTGTGCCGCGGACTTCAAAGGTTTCTGTGTTCCTCCGTTTATTGGCAACAACGCACAACAACCTCTCTCCCCGATGTGGATTCTTCAAAATAGGGAAGGGAAAAAGCTAGTTCGAAACAGAGGCAGATGACAAAGAAGCTACCATCCAAACAGCCAGAGGGGGAAGAAGGGAGGAGGAGGAGGAGGAGGGGTGCTAAATAATCAGACCTAAGCAATGTAACCGAATCGGACTGCTTTTCAGAAGCGTTTCCAATCAAAACGGGGCTTTTAATGCGCACTGATTCTGATACCAGGGATGTTTGAGTAGAAAAAAAGTGACTGCTTGAAGTTGTAAAGAGCTCTGTCTGCTTTGGGGCGAGCTCTGGTACCTTAATGAGGCCTTTTTTTGCATGTGCGTGTGTTTTGTATGGACCAGCGCAACAGTAATTAACTAAGTGTTAAAGCTAAGAAGAAGTAAGCCGCTTGGTTCTGCTCTTCTAACCTTATAGACCCCCCCCTTCATTATTCCTCTTGTCCAGGATGGCACCCATTGACTGCCACTGACCTAATTTGGGCAAATTTCACTGACCTACTTCATGGGTGAATGCTGACTTGCCCACGGGAGGGGATTCTCTCTCACACACACACACACACACACACACACACACACACACACACACACACACACACACACACACACACACACACACACACACACACAAGCGTACACACGCACACATATTCTTTTCCATTCTTATCATTAAAACGCAGACCCTCAACCTCCTTTACGGTTGCTATGGCGCCAGGCATGTACCCCCAGCAGTTGTGCCCGACACCCTGCTCGATCCCCCATTTACCCCCCCCCCCGTCATATGTAGCCTCCGTCAGCACTCAAATGAAGGTAATGAGGATCTCAGAGTGCAGACACGTGGTGAAATATAAACAAAGCAGTTGCCCTTTTGTTTCATTTGGTCTCAGAGGTGACATAGTCCTTCACTTCACAAGTCTCTGAAGAGACATAATCAGCGTAATTGCATACGGATATGATTATTCTTCCGTCGCCTATGAAAGTGGTGACTTGAAAAAATTTGATTGAACAAAGTGGGGATGCTTTGCGCACAAGCACAGACAATCACAGTAATTCCTCAGCAAAGTTAGATGGAGGGAGAGGTAGAGAGTCCTGTTTATGGAGCAATGGTGATCCCACAGGATTGGCATCTTTAACCCACTTGTATTAAAACGAATTCATGCATCATTGTGTTCCTCTAGCAGAATAATTCCCAGTTGTCCGGGCACATACGGTCCTCTTGAGGGTTTTTTGCAAAAGGGCTTTGTCATAGTTGGATTAGTTTGGCCCCTTTTTTAACGTGGAGATGATTAGTAATAAACTTCTCTGCCTGCAGCCTCCCACGAGGAAATGGTAGTTGGAAGCAAGTCTAACCTGATTCAGTGTTTTCGGTCACGCTCACGTGTTAGTCTCTGCAAGCTTTTGTGCAGTCGCGCTTGTGTTTGAGAAAGAATGAGTGGTATTTGTTTCCATGTGCGCAGACCTGCCCTGCTCGTGTTTGCCCACATGTGTGCCCCCAACAAATGCGACCCATGAGTGCAAACACACGCATGCACGCACGCACTGGACATGCGTTGTCATGGCAACACATACAAATGTCAACAAAAGAGGCTCCAGGTTGAACATTGTCTCCCTCTCGTCCAGTAGGGTGCAATTTATCTCAATGTAGCCGTGATAGGCAGCTATTCACATGAAACGAGAGCTGTTTCTGGGAAATGGGTCTCTCTGAAGGTTTTGATGTCGGCCGCCTGCTTTTAGCCCGAGAGTGGAAACCTAAACCATCTAGAGAGGAGCAAGAGAGGGAGAGGAGCGAGCTGTGAACCTACTGAGAGAGCTCAGTTCCCCGGTGCGGTTGCAGCTCTTCACCCTGAAAGTCCCCCACCGCTTGGAGAAGGCCAAGCGTAGCGTGTGATTTCAGATGCTTACAGTTTGCACTGAGTAAACCTAACCCCTCTTGCTTTATAGCTTATCCTTAAGAGAGTGGTCCTAACATCAACGTCAATATTTACAGGAATAGCCCGCAGGCAAGAGAATCGACCACCACGATTCAGCAGAGACGGAGGCAACCTTTCTCTAGCTCCCCCTCCTGCGTCTTTCCCTCACTCGTCTTCATCCCGGTAATTCTCCGTCTCTGCCGCAGCTCGTCGATCACGGCGCCAGGTGGCTGAGATATTTGTATTTTGGGTTGCCTTTGTTTTGTATTTGTGTGTCTGTGTTTGTGTGCGTACAAGGTGCGCCCCGTATACATGCGCAGCAGCATCTTTCGACAGGGCCGCGGCTTTGACACAGGCTCAGCGGCTGGTTGAGAGATGCTGGATGACGCGTGTCAAGTGGTATTAAATGTGAGAGAACCTCCCCTCCTCCTTCGTTCACTCCCCCCTCTGCTCTGCCCATCCCTCCGCCATGGACTGTGTCTGCTGCGGTTAGTGTGAGCTATGACACTTTTCAGCAGGGTTTTTAGGGGGGAGGCCCCACGTCTGATGTACGAGGCCTCACATCTCTGTGGGTGGAGGGGACACTTTGGCCTAAATAAGCTCTGGGAAGGTCAATGGATATACAGCTGAATAGTTACGGTGCACACACATACCATGCCACGCGTGCTTGCTCTTTGTTATTGCATTAACCAAACAGTTCTGTGTTAAGGTGGTTAGTGCGTGAGCTACATATTTGTCTGTGACAATGATAATTGCTTGCTAATTGCTCATGAATGGGTGAGTATTTTAGTGGTTGCAGTTCTTTTGTGTTGACTTCAAGGAGGTTTTTAAATCCAGGTCACTCTCAGTCAGCATACCTATATATTTAGATGATTACACGTGCTTGTGTTCACTGTGTTTAAGAAGAAATACAAAGAGATAGGTGTATATCAGCCACTAGGAAGAAGGAAAGTGGCATGTAAGAGGTTAACCTATTTCCCGGCGAAAGTATCATTTCTCTGTGGTGTTTGGGTGTGTTTGCACACGTGTGTGTGTGTGTGTGTGTGTCTGCTTCCGTGTGTGTCAGGTAATAATGAGGAAGTATGAGCAGTGTGCCTGTGTGCTCAGTGTTATAATGGAACTGCCTGAGCAGGGCAATGTTGGGCAAGGTGTGTGTGTGCATGTCGAATGTGGCATGCGCCGTCGAAAACAGAGAACAGCGGGTGTGACCTCAGTGACTCCAGGAAGGAAGGGGTTAAGCACGAGCCGGCAGGGCTGCATGGGCTGCGTTACGCAAACTGGCGGCTGGCTGGAGCTGAAAGGGGAAGTGCTGAGCTCAGAGGAACACTGGCTCACAGCCATCGCTCCCCTCCTCCCTCCACTGAATGCCCCCCTGCCCTCCCTCCGCCTCCCCTGGCCCTCTTCCCCACCTCCCCGCTACAGCTGAGCGCTCCCCATGCTTCCCACCGCCAGGCGTGGTGATGTGTGTTTGTGTGTCTGTGTGCCTGTGCTGGAATGCAGCTTCCCCCTCGGCTGGGGCCTGTGTGTGTATGTGTATGTTTTTGTGGGTGTGGGTGTGCACGTGTTGTTGTGTGTGTGTGTGTGTGTGTGTGTGTGTGTGTGTGTGTGTGTGTGTGTGTGTGTGTGTGTGTCTGTCTGGAATGATGCCTCCCCTTGTCTAGTGTGTGACGTCAGTACACACAACGGGTCAGCTTAGGGCTAGGCAATGTACTGTGTGTGTGCGTGTGCGTGTGTTTGTGTGTGTGTGTGTCGTGGGAGGGGGGAAACAGGGGAGGAGTCAGTTATTGGAGAGAGAAAAAGGAAAGAGGAGGGGCTGTTTGTGAGCAGAAGGAGGTTGACTGCAGGGAGTCACTGAAGCCAGTATGCGTGCATGCATGAAGGCATCATGAGTGTGTGTCAAAGGGTGGGGTAGCGTGTGTGTGTGTGTGTGTGTGTGTGCGTGCATGAATGCGGGGGCGTATGGTGGTAGAGTGTGTCGGGTGACTTTCCAAATGAAACGGGAAGGGTAAAGAGTGTAAGGTTGTTTCTTGGCGTGGACAAGTGAACCTAAAAACACACATACTCACACATGTGTGCACACAGTCATGTGGTAGTTTTTCAGTCCAGTGCTGTTGGTGCCCAGCTATTTTCATATGCAAATGACTTCTGTTCACTTTCAGCCATGTTGGCTTCCACAGTAAGGCCTTTTTGTCTGTTCGCTGTACTAGCTTCACATAATCTTTTTTGCATACTTTCAAATTTCTTTACCTTATTTTTGTGTTTTGAGCTTTGGGGTCGAGACTAATTTTTGATTAATCTCAAAAGGATTTAAAGGGCAAAGTTCAAATTAAGCAAGAGAAACACATCTGTAATCAATTCCGACAAGCACAGCAAATGTCTTTTTGGCACTCTTTCTGTGTGTAAATTATGTGTGAGACCCAACAAGCACAGCACCCGTCTCACAAACACACAATCCGAAACCGATTCCGAATCATGTATCGCAATGTTCTTTGTTTATGCCATTTTACAATATGTGTCCTCTCAACTAACACACTGGCTCATCTCAGCCCAGACCCCCTTCCTTCACAAGGAGAAGGACGGCAGCTCTATAATGTGTCGGCTGCATGGGTTTGTCGTTAGAAAGATACTAAATCCATGAAGCAGCAGACAATGGCTTTTCAATGGATCCCATTACCTCCGTCTATAGCTTGCGTGGCTCTGCTGGGACAGACCTCTGCTAATTACACACATTCATTTCCAGCCAGCTGTAATTTCATTCACACTAATGAACCTTGCACACGGATTGCGATAATGTATAGTTAATGTACAGCCAGGAGACAGAATTAGCAGGCTCCTGGCTTCTCCAGTGACAGAGATTTGTCGAATAGCGGCTAAAGGCACAGTTCACCCAATACCACACGGCTGCCTTTCTGAAATTACACCCAATAGTAATTTTAGACCAACGTGGAAGGCTATTATATGTCTAAGAGAACTATTGCTGCCTTGTTAGACATATCATTTGATAAAAAACAAGACATCTAAAACAATTTGTGTATCTGTATAGCTGTTTCAGACATTGCTGTTATCTTGTTATCAACAGCTGTGACATTAGGGTTCGTAGCTAAGGTAAAGGACATTGTAATTTGAACTGAAAAGAATAGTTGAAATTTAGGGAAATACACTTATTTGCTTACTCTCCAGTGAGTTAGATGACAAGATAGATACAACTTTTATCCGTACAGTAAATATGGAGCTACTGCCAGCAGTTATGATAGCTTAGCGTAGCATTAGCATGAGGAAACAGCTAGCCTGGCTCAGTTGAAGTGTAACTAAGACTACCCTCCAACAGGGGGGTCAGGAAGTAGCTGCTCCTGGGCAAGAAATGGTGAGGCACATATTCCCCCTTTAAAACCAAATATCTTCTGGAGTCTGCACTTGGGTCTGTGTGCAGGTTAAACAAAAGAGAGATGATGTGGGCTGTTAGAGGAGCTAAAAGGAGAATTGTCTTCCCTTTGGAAGGAGACAAGCTAGCTGTTTCCCCCTGTTCCCAGTCTTTGTGCTAAGCTAAGCTAACAAGTTGCTGGCCCCAGCTTTATATTTACCTTTAAGACATGTCAGAGCTATCATTATTCTCTTCTCAATCCTTCCAAGAAAACTTACTTACCCAAAATGTTAAACTATTCCTTTGACAGAATCCCTACCCAAGCTAGTTTCTTGCAACCTTGTCTTTCATCTCTTACTAACAGAACTCATTTTCTCATCAATTTATCCTTTTTGTCTTGAGTCTATCACATCCCCGAACTGAGGCTTCGCTGTCTCTCCGCACCGGTCATCCCTCTGAACGCCCAACCTCAGCAGAGCGGTAACGCCGGCACTGCTTGACAGGCCCAATCCAGCAAAATTAGAATCCATTTTGAAAGTGATAGTTAGAAAATTGCAAGTCATTCCTGATGCACCGCATGACAACTAAGTGGCAGCAGCCCAGTAGTGGACTGTCATTTCAACCGCCAGCTGATGACAACTCCAATCACCCACACAGCCGTCAATACACACACACAGACACGCACACACACACACACACTTTTATTCTCTCCCGCCCATCCCTGTGATTAGCATGCATATTTTGCTGTCAGACTCTGAAGCGGAAGTAAAAGCATTGAAATTCATAGAATATCTCAAAAATATTAATTTATGCTCGTTTGTGTCTGTCGGGATAAGCATTCAGAGCGTAGGAAAAAAAGGACGCTTTTCGGTTTGTGCATGTGTGTGGATGATGAAAACACACCCGGGGAGAAAGAGGCTCTCTGGTCTACCAGAGGGTTTAAGGCATAAATATGGCCGCCTCTGGAGCTCAGCTGTGTTATTCCAGCCCGTCCCACACCTAGGACACACACACACACACACACACACGCCTGGAGCAAGGTCTCCTGCAGGATAGCATTGATCTCTGTTTATAGTCTCTGTATGGGTGCTTCCTTATAGGACCACACACACATGTGCTCATTGTTGCTGTATGATGCTCAAAGGACTTGTATTTGTCTTTATAAGCGTATTAATTGGGCCAGTTCAAGGAACCGCGTTGAAGAGAATCACTGCTGTGGGTCGGATGGAGCCGGTGTCGGAGGTGGGGGGTCGGCCAACAATTCCCAAGACCTTTCCTCCAACCGGCTGCAGAGCCCTGCTCGTCGTCAGTCGTGGTTCAGATCTCCTTTCAGTGGGGCCTCTCGGTTCAGTCCGGCCAAACAGATTGGATTCCAGTCCAAGCGGCTTTTTCTCAGTAATGGTTTTATCTATCTATGGTCAACACGGAGGAGGATCCCACATTAAAGCTCTGGCTACTGCAGGTGATCCCCTGTGGATGGGAGAAGCTCCAGCAGCACTAGAGTCAGATTAAGGTGTTGCTTTCTGTCTGCCTGCAGTTCAGGAGGTAATTTGATTAATGTGCGAGGCTAAAGTGAACCGGCGCAGGCGGAAGGGGCCTTAAATATCTATTTGCTCCCTCTGTTTCTCCCTCTTTGCTTTTGTTGACTCGCTTTCACACCAGCCCATTTGTTTCATCTTACTTCTCCCACTGAAATCAATCATGTATTCAGAATCTCTCACTCTCACACACACACACACACAAACACACAAATATAGCAGACGAGCGCTGTCTGAACCGCATGGTGCCATATTAGATTTAGGTGACAGTCACTCACGAAACCAATTCGGCCAATAAACTTAATGACCTCCCCACTGCTGGGCCTGAATTTTCCCCTTTGACTTGGAATCTTAATTTGATTGCGGAAATATATGTATGTTGCTCAATCTAATTTACTCCAGTGATTTTGGAACACTGAGCACTTTTGTGCTTAGGCAAGCAAACCTTTCAGGCCCGGATCCCGATCCCCGCCGCCTGCCTTCATGTGGGAAGCTAAATCCTGTTTTATAGGGAGCGTATAAAGGCGGCATTCTTCCGTCACAGCAGATGTATGTTGAAGGAGTTGCAGGTCTTAGTCGGGGCCTTTCCTCCCTGAAATAAGAGCAGGAGTCCGGTATTTCTGGGCCCCCCTCCTTGTTGAATAGACAGAAGTGGTCCTCCTGGTCAAGAGAGCGCATGATGGCTTATCGGCACTTATGCAAGTTCAAAACCAGGCAGAAAGATAGAGCGAAGTGCTATTTTGGGGTAAATGCTTTGATCTGCGTCCCCCAAAAAGTGTGGGTGGTCCGCGGGCCTTTGTGGGTTTTGAACATATGTATATATATATATATAATATATATATATAGGCTAATTCCTCGCTCACTCTTTCACACACTGTTCTTGCTGCCTTTACACGGCTCTCCTTGGGCCAAGTGTGATTTCACCGGGGCGGTCACAAGAGGTTTCTAGGGCAACCTCACAGAGGCCTTGTTCTAAAAATGGCCGCCATGGTTACTTTGAAAGCCAACCCTGGCCTCTTGAACATGCGGAGAAAAGAGCCCTCAGCACCACTCGGGGAGGGGAGCTGGGTGGACTGGGTGAGGGGGGGAAACCAGGCTCTTTAATAGCTAGCACATGAGACATTGAAGGTTTCATACCCACCCAACCAGGAGTCATGGGAGGTGTGTATGTGTATCTGTGTGTGTGCATGTGAGTGTGTGTTTTTGTGTGTACCTAAACAGTAATAGCCCTGTACTCAGTGCTTGGCTAAATTAAAAGGGCATTTTTGGCGTGAGGGGCCAGTTTTTGGTGCCCAGACGATTGGACGGGGAAAGGCGAAACTCATTACCTACCCATCTGTCAGAGAGCGAGAGAGAAAGAGCTGTGGGAATGCGGATGGAGGGAGGGATGGAGGGATGCATGAAAGGGGGCTTGGAAGTGGAGAGAGTGAGAGTGTCCATTAAAGCGGAGGGGAACACAGCGGAGGATACCTCTTTTATCACTATGTAGTTTTCATACTCCATGTGTTTTAGTTTTTCTTTAAAAGAAGTATTGCTGTTAATTTTCCCTACGAAAACAAAAAAAAACATATGCAAAAGAAACTGCAGCTGCTTTTACGAGGAGTGTGTGTGTGTGTGTGTGTGTGTGTGTGTGTGTGTGTGTGTGTGTGTGTGTGTGCGTGTGCGTGTGGGGAAGAGAGTGTGTGTTTGTATCAGAGGTTGATTTTTCTTTGAGCTCTCTCAGCCCCACATGTTTTTGATGTTCTCTTTTTCTCTCCCCTCTCTGGACCAGAGGCCACTATTGAAACATAAGCTTGTGTCCACACACACACACACACACACAACACACACACACACACACACACACACACACACACACACACACACACACACACACACACACACACACACATATACTGTATCAATGTATCAGCAAGTATTACGAGCCATTGCTCATTTGTAAGTTGTTATACAGCTTAGTAAGTTATCTCTTTCTACAAGCAGCTGCACCATGTAAACCTTTTTGTGTCGTTTAAGACTGACTCAGTACATCTGTCCGTCTGTCTGTCTGTCTGTCTGTCTGTCTGTCTGTCTGTCTGTCTGTCTGTCTGTCTGTCTGTCTGTCACAGCCGTAGACATATAGGCTTTGCAGATGCAAGTGGCTGCCATATTGGATCCACACCCCTCTTCTGTGTATATTGTTGACGAACATGTACTTCCTCTGCCAGCTGGCTTTCAGAATGGGGAAAAAAAGCATATCTCCATGGCAATGTTCTGCAGTTCTGCCCCGTTGGATATTTGCAGCCAACGCGTCTGAGTTCTGCAAAACAATAACAAAACTTTGCTGTTTCTGTTGTGATCTTTGCAAATGTAGCAGGATTACAGCATCCTTGCTAATGGAGCTGTTTTAGATTGATAAACTTGTCCGAGGCGTCAGTGGAACTGATGTAGATACCCTTTAAATGGATTTCATCACTGTGTCTTTTTTGCAAACTGCTTTAGTGAACTGTAGAGGACAAATATAAGGCCTATATTTACTTTTATATCTATACTATAGCCAAGGGTTGTGACCCTGTGTATTCCTTCTTATTCGCCTGCATTCTTACTGCACCCCTTAACCATCAGAGTTTTGACATAACCTCTGTTCATCTCGCTTATTTACCCCTCACCCCACCTCCATCTCTATCCTATGAAATATTCAACTCCTGCCCCTCCCCTTTCTTACCTAATTCAGAGGCCCAGAAGACGCTTTGATACATGCGTTAATACGTGCTTGGTACTGCAGTGATGCGTGTACTCATCCCTTTGATAAACGTATTTAAGAGATGTACGTCGTTGCCGGGTGCGCATGCATTTCAGTGATCTCTCCTGTGCACATAAATGCATTCATAAGCTGCACTCTGTCTCCCTTAACCACTCCCATTATTAATAAATGCATGATCTCACGCAGCGGCTCAGTGTGTGCGTACATGTGTGCCTCTTTCATATGCTTACTCGTGTGTGTTTTAGGCCACTGCCAGGGAACCCCGCCCCACTCATTCATATTCATCCTCCGCATAATGACTAGCCGTGCCTCCGGATAGCGCAGTCAGGATAAGATCAAACATTATATTCAAACAAGAGGCTGTATAATTCATACTGTAACAGCCGCGCTCACTGCTCACTTCCTCATCTCGTTCTCGGTTCCTCTTGCAGTGGATTGTCCCGACCTGAGTTCCTGCGTCTAGATATCAGGCTCACTGACTCTCAGTCAGGGTCGTAACAGCGGTTATGCAGCTGGTCCCGATCAGGTTCTCATAATGAGAGAACATGAGGCCTTTTGGCAGGTGACTGTGACCAACTGGTTCTGCTCCGTCCTAATGTGCAAGAGATTTGTTGACTAATTTCGTTTACTAAAGGGCACATTCAATGACTTGATCAAGTCCTTCAATTTCTCCTTCAACCTGGCTTTGTTGGCTCATTGGGACGATAGATGCCTGATCTTATCTCTTGTCTTATTTAATGATGATTGGTTGAACCTCTGATCTTGTAGTAACAAACAAAGTTGCTGGGCTTGAAACTTAATGACTAAAAATTGCGCTATTTGTTCATTACTAAATAAGTAAAACAAAGGAATTAAGTAGGCAACGATTATGCTCATTAAGGATTCATCTGAGGATTGTTTTTCTTTTAAGTTCACACAGCCCAGATGTTCAATTAACTAACACTTTAGATAAATAACATTTGAAAGACATTTCAGTGACTGGAACCAGTGAAATTTTGGCACTTTTGTCATGAAAAATTTCCTTAATAACATTTAATCTTTAGTTGACTATCTAAATTAAAGCCTGAAGGAGGAAATGAGGGAAGAAAAGATACCTCTACATACATTATAAATATGAGATTTAAAGGATCTTTCTTGAAAAAATAATATTCTTTCTCTCTTTCTCAGGTTTCCATCTCAGCGGCACAGTGACGGACCCCGCCACACCCTCGACCCCGGAGCTCGTTTGCAGCGTCAGCGTCAGCTTCGACCGCTGCAAGATCACGGCAGTAACATGCACCTGCGGCAACAAAGACATCTTCTACTGCGCCCATGTAGTGGCGCTGTCGCTTTACAGAGTACGGAAGCCTGAGCAGGTCAAACTGCACCTGCCCATCTCGGAAACCCTCTTCCAGATGAGCAGAGACCAGCTACAGAAGTTTGTCCAGTACCTGATTTCAGTCCACCACACCGAAGTGTTGCCAACCGCACAGAAGCTGGCCGACGAGATTCTGTCGCAGAACTCCGAGATCAACCAGGTCCACGGTGAGGGAACGTGTGTGTGTGTGTTTGTGTGTGTGTCAGTGAGTGTGGAGAAAGTCATGGACGTTATTATGATCATGCAGAGGTGTGTGTGTGTGTGTGTTTTCCTGCCTCCTAGATGCAGGCGTGTATTGACTGCGCGATGAAGGTAAAGTGTGGCAGGATCAATGTTACTCATTAGTGAGATCCAGACAGTAAAGCAGAGACTGTGTGCTGCTAATCAACACTATAGACCTGTTATTTACCTCTGAGAGCGAGAGAACGATACAGAAACGGAGACGAAGAGGTTAGCAGGGAGATCAAGAAAGCTGCATATCTCTTGTTATCGATACTGTTCTTGCTGCTTACCTTAATAAAACAGGGGGAGACTGAAGGGCAAACAACACAGAGAGAAAGGAGCCAGTGAAAACTGGAGAGGAAAGCATGAAAAAGTGTGTTAACGTCAAACTGGATTGTATCTCAGAAGGAAAAAAAGAAGGAAAAAGGAATAGAGGGAAGGAAAGGCGGTCTGAAATAGAGGCATGCATGGAGAAAGTTTAGGTGAAGTAGTTTGAAAAGAATGAGAAACGGGGATGAAAAGAAGCAAGATGGAAGGGGAAAGAAAATAGAGATGGAAACTTGTGGGAATGGAGGACAAATATAAATGAGCGACCCAGAGAATGAGAGAGATCTTCATCACAAAAGTGCAGTGACAAAGATTTTTTTATTTATTTCAAAAGTTGACAGCCTATTGATTTGTTGCCCTAACATCAATAATCCTGTAAAACTAAAACGTGTCATTTGGTTTAAAGTATCTGAAAGAGTTACTTACACACTTCCTTTCTTTCAGAAGTGCAGTCCTTTATTTCATTGTTGTTCACATTTTCATTGTAGGAAATAACATCACAGTAGTTTTGAAATATTACAGTAAGAAACAGGCATAATGTACTCTCTCCCTAATGTGGTATAAAAAAAATAAATGTTGCTGAATTGTTAAAACAACAGCACAACATGTCAGTGTTTCACTTAAATGTTACGATATTACTTGGATCATCTTTTAGCTTCACTCTGGGCTGTTTTCATAAAAAAGGCTTGAATACTGTACAAAATAAATTAGGATAATATTAATGGAGGAAGGCAGACAACATGAGATTATGCCACATTCAAAATATTGATGTTAAATTACAATTGCGGCCCATTTTATTTTGTGAGCTGTAATAAATTGACAGAGGCTTTTCTGTTTGTTTCTAAAATTGTTCCCACCTGCATATCCACAGTTTATATTTTTATATTTAATGGCTGATAAACACAAATATGATTTGTGAAAGCGATATGTTAAGGCACATAGTGGCTGTTAGATTACTAAAAAATGATTGCAAATGATTATTTTTATTATTTTAGATGAAACTGACCCTTATTTTCTCAAATAATCACATAAAATGTCAGAGAATAGTAAACTCACAATTTCCTGTATTCATGTTGCAAGTTTGTCTGATTAGCAGTGAAAAACCTAAAGCCTTTCAGTTTGCCACCATGTTCGATCAGTAAATCCTCACTTTTGATGAGCTGAAATCAGAATATGCTTGTCCTTTTTTTCCTTGTAAAAAAATAGAAAATT